>NW_020861627.1:0-126484 GCF_003713205.1 Coffea eugenioides
TAATTTACAACTATTAGAAGCAAAGAGAGATGTTCTTAGCAAATTACCTTACAACCTCAAAGAAAATGATAGCTTAGTCTTTTGTCCTCCAAAATAACTCCACCAAAGCCTTTAAACTTCCTTAGTGAGAACTTGTATGGAGTAGTTTCCAATTTGGTTGGCGAAAACTCAAGATCCAAGCTAGCAAGTGAGGTAGAAAAATGAAGTTTCTCTCCTTGTTTTTCTCCTCAAAGTGGCCGGCCAAGAAGCAAGAAAATGAAGATGATTTTTGGTCAAAATTTGATATTTAGTAAAGGTAAGAATTAGGTCAAAGTCCAACTTTCAATCGGTTTACGACACTTGGCACTTTAAGGGTTTTGTTCTCATCCTTTCTACCAATGGTTAAACTATCTAGCTAACCTCCAATTACCTCCTAACACCTTGTACAGTAATATCCCTTTATTCAAACCTTCAGCTAGTTGTCAAAAATATATCGCATTTACCGCACTAGCGGGTCCCACGTCCATAGCGTCCATAATTCGCTTCAAACTTAAGATAAATTAACTTAAACTAGGAAAATGATTTAAAAACTGTGCTGATTTATAAAAATGTATTGAAATTTTAATATTTTAAAGAAAAGTATAAAAATGTAGGCAAAGAAATAAAATAATGGCTAGAAAATGTGAAAATTTTCGGGTTCTCACAATTACCATAGAATTTAAAGTTATAGAACCTAAGCCAGCAGTACAAATGTTAAATTAAGAACTTTCACTTAAATGTACTATTGTATATGCCTGTATTGTATTCCATTCTTGAGAGCATGTGGCTCATTTATGGATTGGTAATGTAGTCATGTAACTGTAGGCTGAGCTAAATGAGCTGTATAACATTGCTGTTAGTAGCCAACGAAGGATATTAAAGATTGCAGAAATGCTCGCTTCTCAGCCAGGAGCAAAAGCTTTCACTTCTGGGCTTGAAGCATTGGACAAAGGAAAAAAACCTATACAGGAGGACTATACAATGCACAAGAGTCCTGATACCGAAGAAGAGCTGGAATTCAATTTGCCGAAGAAGGGGGCAACGATGAGGAGGATGATGCTGATGAATTTGATGCGGAAGGTCTGAAGAAGACGAGCATAATGCAGCGCAGAGTGAAGAAGACGATGCTAATATGAGGACAAATATTGAAGCCATCCCAAACCCAGAGCTGAATGAAGATGTAATGGGCATGGAGAATCTAATTCCTACCTCATCAGTCGTGCTCAATAACATCAGTCAGTGATTGCAACAAGGGGCCACCATGACAGCCACTGAGCAAGGAAGCATTATACACCTTCAAGAGCAAGAGCAGGAGCAATATAGGTCAAATGTCATAGAACCTGCCGAAGAAGGTCAATCAACGGTGCAACCACCTTTGAACGCTAGTGCATCGACGTCACATCTACATGAGCCAGAAACACCACGTAGGTTGCGGTCATATGGTCGAAAGCGGAAAGGTTGGTACAGTTATATTATTCATAAGGTTCTAATTCAAGTAACATGACTGTAACAGCTATATACACACACGATAACTCTGTTTATACCATCATGATGCTACCTATATGGGTCTGAATTGTCGCTAGTCATCATCGAAAACTTGTAGGCATACTGTCATAACACACCAATGTCAGCTGCATATAAAGCGGACCTGACAAACTGAATTGAGCATAATAATTAAGTATGACTTTATTCCAACCACATCCTAATAAGCCTAATGTCATGTTAAGCCAATTGGGAAGTTACAGTGTGTTTGAAAAACTGTTAGTTACATCGTATTTGAAGATTGTTATAAAATAGTTATTGGGAAGTTACAGTGTGTTTAAAGATTTTTGCAAAAAAAATTATTTGGGAAGTTACAGATTAAAAATTAATACAAAACTCCGTATTTGGAAACTGCTTACAGTGGGTTTGTAGTTTGTTACAAAATTAGTTATTGGGAAGTTACAGTTTGAAAATTAATACAAAACTCCATATATGAAGACTGTTAGTTACGAAGTGTTTGTAGGTTGTTACAAAATAGTTATTGGAAAGTTACAGTGTGTCAAAAGACTATTACAAAATAGTTATTTGGGAAGTTACAGTTTGAAAATGAATACAAAACTCCATATTTGAAAATTGTTAGTTACGAAGTGTTTATAGGTTGTTACAAAATTGTTATTGGGAAGTTATAGTGTGTTCGTAGACTATTACAAAATAGTAATTGGGGAAGTTGCAGTTTGAAAATTAATACAAAACTCCATATTTGAAGACTGTTGGCTACGAAGTGTTTGTAAGTTGTTACAAAATAGTTATTGGGAAGTTACAGCATGTTCGAAAACTGTTACAAAATAGTTATTTGGGAAGATATAGTTTGAAAATTAATACAAAACTCCATGTTTGATGATTGCATATTACAATGTGTTTGTAGGTTGGTACAAAATAGTTATTGGGACAAATAACTGTGTGTTTGAAAACTGTTACAAAATGGCTATTTTAGCAGTTACAGTGTGGTTTAAAACTGTTACAAAATAGTTATTGAGAAGTTATAGTGCGTTTGAAAATTAATACAAAATTATTTGAAGAGTGTTAGTTACAATGTGTTTGAAGAGCGTTACAAAATAGTTATTGGGATAGTTACAGTGTGTTTGAAAATTAATCGATTGGTGTTTCTAGACTGTTAGTTACACTATGTTTGAAGACTGTTATAATATGCTTTACAATTTGTTACATAACAACAGATAAATTGCATATGAAATGCATGTTCTTTGCTTTTTAGGAGGCCCTGACGTTGAGATAAAGCACAAGTCTACACGTGCAACAAAGAAGAGCACCGTTCTACAGTCAGCAGAGTACATTCTACCTGCACCTGTGACAGTAAGCTTGTACGATAAAAATGTGGCTGCATATGCATGGGACCCCGACAAAAATCCCAAGTAAGATTCTTGACAAAACTATTAATTCGACCTTGTGAGCTATTCACTTCAATAAGTACGCATGTGGTTCATTGTAACATGGCCCAGGAAAACAGTATGAAAATGGATGAGAATTGACTTCATTATTACATGTCCGTTTTTTGGAGTACGATTATTAATTATTAGTAAATCGTTCAATTGTGGCCCGGATCTGATAGGGACATACTTATTCAAATGTTTCGATTCTCGCTGACACGGCTTGACTTGAAGACACTTGAAAATGGCATGCATGTGTCGAATCGGGTCAGTAGTTTATTACGTTTATTAAAAAAGTTTGATTATCAATTTATTGATTGGATTAGTGATACGTAAATGCAATTGTAACTGTCAATTACATGTTTTGGAAACCATTGAATATTGATTAGGTGATTGACATATTTGCCCGTCTCATGAATTGGGGTAGAAGAACTGCCAAAAGTAGGAAGCTTGAACGCTACATCATTGAACCTCTAGCAGTTGTGAGTTTGAAATTTGAACTGCATCCTATTATGTGCTAAATTTTTTCAACATCATATCTAAATTGGTATTACGAACCAACGCACTATTACTGATGTCTTCTACACTGCTCCCACTCGTCCATGTTATTGGTTGCAGGAAGGAATTTTAAAAATGGAAAAATTCGACAAGCTATCTGATGCCAGTTTATCTGCTAAACTGAAAAAGTTATTCAAAGTTCGTAATAACAATACGGGGGTTGATCCCGCGAATTGTGATTGGGTATGTAATTACCACCTTTAACCCAAGGGTTTTTTTATTAGATGTTGAATATCCAAAAATGTAGAATCAGGTTACATACAATTCAAATGTGTTACCTTTTTTATACCTCATTCGTTTCAGATACTTGTGCCTGTATGCACAGAAGGGTATTGGTTTATCTACAGTTTTGATGTCTCACAGAGAGAAGTGCACCTGCTAGACCCTAATAACGATCAAGCAAAGAGCAAAGACATAAGTGTACTGAATGGTATGTTGGACTGTCACGTAAATGCATTAGAAGAGAAGAGGATGACACATTAGTGCTTCTAATCTGTTTTACATAATCTTTGGTGCTATAGAAACGTACTCTGGGGTTGGTCGTGGCAACAAAGTTTGGCAAGGAAATTGACTTCTCCAGTTTCTCGTATGCACTTGCCGATGTCCCTCATCACTCACCAAATAAAGTGTAAATAGTTTGACTTCTCACATCATTATTGTTAGAGTTGCAAATATTTTATTTCAACACATATACTCCAACTGACTAATGAGAAGACAATATGAACAGATGTGACAGTGGTGTCTTCATTATGACATTCCTAGAGCATTGGAGCGGAAGGTTGGTTGTTCGGTTTAGAAAGGTATTACAATTGCCCTCCCTTTTTTCCTAGTTTATAACTGGAATTGTGGTTTATATGTGACAGCCCCACCTCACCCTAAGGCGAACCAAAGGGTTCGGCGGACTGCCTGCCCAACTCTCGCCAGGACTACGGAGTCGATTCACACAAACCCTATATAGTACGCGTGAAAACTCAACGAAAACGAACAATGGAGACCACCAAGGGTTAAACAGGGCTTACCAAACCATACGAAAGTACGGGACGTCGATTAAACATTTATACATATATTTACATCGGAGTCTTGAACCAATGAACTAAATACACGCCAGAGTATTCACGCTACACAAAATACAATTAGGGTTTCAGTTACAGAGGAGCATAAACAAAAGAAGTCCTACAACTAGCTCAACTCTTTTCTTCCAAAAATCTTGGTTTCAAAACATGGAACCCTGTAAGGAAAACAAAGGTAACAAAAAGGGGTGAGCTTGCGCTCAATGAGGTACCAGACATATAGCAGTAAAATCATGGCATTTCACGTTTAACAAATCAGGTACACATGCCAGACGTAAAGTAAAGTAGTTAGACACAATGATTCAAATAGGAAGCATACAGGTGGCTCTCAGGAGCCAGATTTCCATCTGCAGTACTTGATCCGAACCCGTTGACTCTCCGTCAACGTACATAGAACCAACATATCCGTAGACCCCACTTTACGCCAATTTCCGTCCACCAAACATACCTGTAAGGCCCAAAGACAACCTAAGAGGGGGGTGAATTAGGTTGATTAAAATCTTAATCAAAAATTGATGCAATTTTTGCTTAATAAAATTTACCTTCTTTTCTAATAATGATCAATCAAGTAGATTAGAAGAAGAGAGCAATATTGATTCGAAAAACAAGTATAGATAAGCAATGAGAGTTTTATTAAACAAAAAGAATAAGATAGAATATCAAACCGATTGTCTACCAAGCTTTCCTCAAACTTGAAGACCAATCACTAAGTTGAGCAACTTCTCTTTGATGAAAGATGATCAACTAGTTGTACAATGGAGGGAGCACTTCCTCCTTGCCCTAAGCCTCACTTAGTCAAGCTAAGAAGTTTTACAATCACTCAGATAACCCTCAACAAAGCTACACTAATGAAACTTTCAACCACAAGAGAAAAGCTCACAAGAAATTCACACCACTTGGAGAACAAATCTAGCTTTGGAGACTATTTTCTAGCTAAAATATCTCTTGAGATCTTGTAAACAAAGTGTGCAAAAGTCCTCTTCTGAATCAGAATCGTTTGTATTTAAAGGGAGCCAAAAATGGGCTTCATTAATACTTCCAACGGATAGAAGGCAGATGAAGAGTCAGCTAGCCGTTGGAGCTGTCGGACGTCCGACGTCTTAGTCATCGTCCGATCCCATCGTCCGAAAATCAGTCAAGTTGTTGTTCGGACGTCCGATGATATTTTATCGTCCGAGCTTCTGTGTCCGAACGTCGTCCAGAGAGTTATCAAATCTTCGTGGAATTTTTAGGACGTCCGATGAGATTGATGTGCGTCCGAAGCATGCGTCCGATCCTTCAGGACGTCCGATGCTTCCTTACGAGCGTCCGACATAGTCTTGGCAGAGAGTCATCAACATTTTGTGGAATTTTAGGACGTCCGACACGTTCGATGTGCGTCCGAGGAGTACGTCCGATCCATCCGGACGTCCGATCTTCCTCACGAGCGTCCGACAGAATCTTCTTCTTAATGATCTTCATCCTTTCGGACGTCCGACCAATTCCTTAGGACGTCCGACATGAGTGTCTGTTTTTGCTTCTTCTCGGCTCTAACTATGAGCTACAAACCGGGCAGAATGTAAAACATTAGAACCCTAATTTTTCAATTTTCTTCCAAAACAGAAATTGCTTGCAATTATCCACTTTTTCCACCTCCTATATCCCTTACATACCATTTCCAATCATCATACATAGCCACACAATCATATTCATATTAAAACAGAAAAAAATCCCCAATAATTACAAAACTTCATCAATTCAACCAAAATCACAATATAATCCATAAAGTTGCATCTTATTCCACCACTAAGCATAAATTAAGCATCATTAGAGGGAGGAGAGGGGTTCTTCACAACTCACCTTAGAAACAAGAGAGAGAGAGCAACTAGTCCTCTTAGCTTTCCAAATAACTCCACACAACACCTCACTATCACTCCCTTAAGTGGTTTTATGGAGCAAAAACAAGATTGGATGGTTGAGTGAGTTGATTGAAGCAAGATTGAAGCCAAAAACTTGAAGAGTTTTCTTTCTTTTGTTGCTTGAAGAGCTCGGCCAAGATGAAGGAGAAAATGGTGAATTTTTGGTATTTTTTTTATTTATTTGGTCAATTGGTAAGACATGGAATAGTGGTCATACAAGTCATCCAACCAAATGGTGACACTTGTCACTTATTTAATGCAAGTCTATCACTTTGTTTCCTCTCACACCAATCCAAATTGCAACCTCTACTTATCTCTTAACACCCGGTAAATTAATTTCAGTATCCAAAACTTAACCTAGTTGGCCGAATTTTTCCGAACTTATCGCACTAGTGGGTCCCACGTCCGGTATACGCTCTTAATTTCTCAAAACCTATTCGATACTAGAAAAATCATCTAAAAACTATATCTGCTCCTTAAAAGTATCTAGAATTTTTCCTAATCACGAAAATGCAGAAAACAAGCCATGAAAGATAATAAAACCTAGAAAATGGGAAAAATTACGGGTTCTCACAGTAGGGGTATGTTGGGTGGAAGGAATGGAAGTAAAGTGGAGTCTACGGTCGGTTACTTTTAAACATTGACGGAGAGTCAATGAGGTTCGATCAAGAATGCAAACGAGGAAAAGGGCTCTTGAGAGCCGCCCGTATCCTTTTATCACCACTTTTGATGTGTGCCTTTGCTTATTTTTGATGAATTGGAATGAAAAGCTTTATGCTTATGTGAATTTTGCTGCTTGAGTGGTATTATCTCACTGGGCGTAAGCTCACCCTATTCCTTTTGTTTTCCTTACAGGAAAATAAATACTTTTGGACTGCAATTGATAGTTGGTTGCCGAATTGAGCTAGTTGGACATATCTTTTGTATAGCTCATTGATTGAAACCCTAAATGTACTTTTGGGTCCATTTCCCTTTTGATTTGGCAAACCGTACTTGTATCCACTTTTGAATCACTTTGGTATGCCACTTTGGATTGTATCTGCTAAATTTCAACATGTAAATATTTGCTTGATGTTTGGTTGGGTTTTGACGTGTCGGTTACTATTTATGGCCGACTCCGGTTTCATTTTTTTTATTTTGACATTTTGACTCGTTTACGCGCGTTTGTAAGTCTCGGAACGCATTAGATCGCTCTAAACTGAACCATTAGTCCTGGCGAGAGCTGGGCAGGCAGTCCGCTAACCCCTTTGGTTCGCCTTAGGGGAAGGTGGGGCTGTCACAGGTGGTATCAGAGCTACTTCGCGTGGTCTCTGCGCGGAGTGAGTTTGGGGCCAAGTGGTGTTATGGTCCTGCTTTTGGTGAATGTGTCTAAAAGGGTTAAGTGCTCTTTGAGCAAAAGTTATGAACCGGGCATGTTATAAGTGTAAAAATCTTTATCATGAAACTTGAGGAAGATAGATATGTATGTCGGGTAGGAATCTATAATATTGATGATTTACTCTTGGGACCGGCCGGCTCGAGTTGGGAATTATCTTATTTTAGATTCTTGGACCTGAGTACTAAAGGGTGGAGAGCGCTAGAATGAGAGTTGGTATCTTGATTGAATTTGAGGCAAGTCTTGATGGCAAAGGTCAAGGTACGGAAGGTCTTTACATTTGACCTAGTAATTAGACCGATTGAGAGGATTGGAGATGGAAGTGTTATCATGGACGGATCTCATACTCGTCTGGCTAGGGTTTTCTGGAGGAGAACTAGATTGTCGGGTACATGGAGAAATTCACACCTAAGACTTGTTTTCTTTTCCTATGACCTCTGCACTCACCTTAGGGAAGCACGTGAGCGCGAGACTAAGCGAGCTCGAAAGATTAAGGTTCGAGCCGCATCGATCCTAAACCTCTGCGCCGACGTAGTCGAGGGCGTGAGTGACGAGGACTCGTGTGCGGGACCCGAGGCTGGGGTTGAATCCACCCCGTCGGGTAGGTCTACTAGCCCATCGACGGACTAGGTCTCGACTCCTAGGTTTTGGGATGGTTTTGTTCCTGTATATAGGGCCGATAGGGAAAAGAGCCTTAGCTAATCGTTTTGTACGTTTGGATTAGCTTCGTGTATATTTCTTTTGATGAGGCCATTCCCTCGCGGATTGTCCATGTTTGTACTTGACTTGACTGTACTTGACGTGACTGGTTGTTGATATGTGTGTTGTTTAACCTTGTTTGGAATGTATATATATGTTATTGTAAAAGTTTTTGGGTTTTACTTACATGCATTGATATTATATTGGTTTAATACATTTGCCTAGACCAAGTAGATTTCATGGAAGGTACACGGAGTGGACGGGGACGTGGGCGCGGAAATAGACAACCGACACCGGACAGGGGTACTGGGGAACCCTCATCTGGACCTAATCCTGACCCCAATGTGCAAATCGCTGCCGCTATGCAGCAAATGACCAATTTGCTGGCACAAGTGGTGCAGCAACAGGGCGAAAACCCAAACCCTAATCCTGGAAACCCTGGCAACCACATCGAGAGCGAAGACAGAGCTCTCGAACGATTTCAAAAGGTTGCTCCACCCAAGTTTATTGGGGGACCCGATCCGGATGTCGCCGAAAGGTGGCTCGAGAAGATGGTCGATATTTTCACTGCCTTGCACTATACCGAAGAATGACAGGTGACTTTTGCCGTTTTCCAGCTGGAAGGGGCGGCCCGTTCCCGGCAAAAATGGGAGCGGGAACAAACGCCCAGGACTTGGGTAAATTTCATAAGAGAATTCAACGCGAAATTTTTCCCTCCTCTAGTTCAGAGAGGAAGGAAGACGAGTTCATCCGACTCCGCCAAGGGGGCTCAATCGGTGCAGAATACGAGAGCCAGTTCACCCGCCTGTCCAAATTTGCGCCTGAGCTGATCATGACCGAGCAACGGCGGATCAGGCGGTTTATCCAGGGCTTGAATGTCGAAATTCAGAAAGACCTCGCAGTGGCTCAAATCAACGCTTTTAGCGAGGTCGTGGAGAAGGCCCAACGGGTAGAGAGTGCTCGATTGCAAGTCCGGAACTTCCAGGCGAAAAAGCGAGGATTTCCTGGAAGTAGTTGGGCAGGGGGATGAGAGTACCCCTTCCAAGTTTGGGCGGGGAACGGGAGGAGAAAGGATGCCGGGAGTGTCACGAGAGGGCCCGTCACGAGGCGGCCAAGTGGGGAAAGGCCAGAGAGGAGGCTTGGCTTCTGCAGAATGCGGACCTTGCGGGTATTGCGGAAAGTCAAACCACTCGGAGAACAATTGCTGGAAGAAGGAGGGAAAATGTTTGCGCTGTGGAAGTGCAAACCATCAACTCGCTACTTGTCCAGTCCTATCACGAGATGGAAAGGGGAGTCAGCAATCGACTAGGACTACTTCCGAACCCGCCATGGTGGAGAGGACCAAACCTAAGGTAGCGGCTCGAGTGTATTCACTGGAGCCACAACAGGTCCCCGATTTTTCTGAAATTGAGGAAGGTACGATTTCGGTATTTCACCGATTTGCGAAAATCTTAGTAGATCCCAGTGTTACTCATTCATTTGAGCACTGGTATGGTTTGTAAGGATTGCCGCGTTTGGGTAGGAGAGAAGGTTTGGGGTGTGTGTTGACGCAAAATCAGAATGTAAAATCTTTTGCCGCTAAGAAATTGAAACCCCACGAACAAAAACTATCCAACCCACGATCTGGAGTTAGTCACAGTTGTTTCCGCTCGGGAAAAGTGGAGAAATCATGGGATAGAGGAGGTTACCTGGGAGGTGGAAAAGAAATACCCTGAACTGTTTGCGAATCAAGGTGAGAAATTTCGAGGGCGAAATTCTTTTAAGGGGGAGAGAGTGTGAGAACCCGTAATTTTCCCATTTTCTAGGTTTTATTCGGGTTACTGGCATGTTTTCTGCATTTTCTTTATTCAAAAAGTTTCTAGATAAATTTTATGAGTAGATATAGTTTTTAGATGATTTTTATAGTATCGAATAGGTTTTGAGAAATTAAGAGCGTATACCGGACGTGGGACCCACTAGGGCGAAAAGTTCGGAAAAATTCGGCCAACTAGGTTAAGTTTTGGATACTGGGTTTAAATTATCGGGTGCTAAGAGATTATTAGAGGTTGTTATATGGATTGGTGTGAGAGGGAACAAAAGGATATGTATGCATTAAATAGGGTGACAAGTGTCACCATTTGGTTGGTTGTACCTTATGACCACTATTCATTTTCTTACCAATTGACCAAATAAATCAAAAAAATACCAAAAATTCACCATTTTTCTTCCTCCTCATAGCCGGCCTCTTCAAGCAACAAAAGAAAGAAAACTCTTCAAGTTTTTGGCTTCAATCTTGCTCCAATCTACCAAATCAACCATTGAATCTTGTTTTTGCTCCATAAAAACACTTAAGGGAGTGATAGTGAGTTGTTTTGTGGAGTTGTTTGGAAGGCTAAAGTGACTAGTTGCTCTCTCTCTTGTGTTGCTAAGGTAAGTTGAGAAGGACCCCTCTCCTCCCTCTAATGATGCTTAAATCATGATTGGTGGTAGTATAAGATGCACTTTTATGGATTATATCTTGATTTTTGGTTGAATTAATGAAGTTTTATAATTTTTGGGGATTTTCCTGTTTTCATATGAATATGATTATGTGGTCATGTATGAAGATTGGAAATGGTATTTAAAGAAGCTAGAAGGTGGAAAAGGTGGTAAATTGCAAGCAATTTCTGTTTTGGAAGAAAAATTGGAAAGTTAGGGTTCTTTGAATTACATTCTGCCCGATTTTGTAGTTCATATTTAGAGGCCGAATTGGCCTTGGGTTAAAACATTGAATGATATTTTAGAGGTTCCTACAAAATTTCAGGTCAATCGGAGTAGCGTAGCTTGAGAAAAGATGGAATTACCCTTGCTACGCTGGTTTTACCCGAAATTGAGAATTGCTTCTGTAATTGGTCATTTGGGTTGGGAATGCTTCCGAATTGGTTGTTGAGGTCTTCTGATGAAATGTATCCCTGTTCCTTAGCTTTCGGATGGCTTTGGAATTTCTGGATTTGGACTTAGGTAGCTTGATTTATGATGTTTGCACTAGAATGCGTTCTGTGAATCTGTTTTTCCGGTTCTGGTGTAGTATATTGCATTTTTGACCTGGTTACACTCAAAACTGGGCTGTGTGACCTTCTGTAATATTGTAGCCCTGTCTCTGAGCTTCGAAACGGTGGATCTTGTACCTTCATCGGATAATCGTAGTGCCATTGGTACCAAAACCGTAAAATGATGTCAAAAACTATTTTTTTTCCGGGTTAACACTTACTCCATTTCCGGATTTTTCTCGTTTCCTCTAATGCTTATGTATGCTTATGGAATCCTATTTTGGTCGTATTTGGTACTGGTTTATGACTCGTTATCGAGTCTCATTGTACTTGTTTGCATATTTTAGGGCGTGACGGTGGTTCACGACGCTCCTTTGACGGAGGTGTATGAAATATCATTTTCAAGTTTGGTGAGTGTACTACTCACTTATGTGTTACTATATGGCTTTGATACTTGAACTTGATGAGTTAAATGTTTATTGCACCATCGATAATGATTGAAGTGAGGGTGTACGTTATCACTCTCACTTATTTCTCATGTTATTGGAATGTTACATGGAATGTTACATGAAATGAAAGTACATGACTTGGTGTCGTTTGGACGAGTATCCAACGACCATGATTGTTACCATTGAGTTCAACCCCATTGGTAGTTGATTGAATCGAGCCGGCGAGGGCTTGGTCGTGCCAATTAATGAACCTTGGGGACTGTTATATGGAATCTTGTAGTATGAGAGACTCTCGATTCCGGTATACTCGAGTAATACCACAGTGCAAGTGTTTGGAGTTCGGGCCTGGTAGGGGTATGTTGGGTGGAAGGAATGGAAGTAAAGTGGAGTCTACGGTTGGTTACTTTTAAACATTGACGGAGAGTCAATGAGGTTCGATCAAGAATTCAAACGAGGAAAAGGGCTCTTGAGAGCCGCCCGTATCCTTTTATCACCACTTTTGATGTGTGCCTTTGCTTATTTTTGATGAATTGGAATGAAAAGCTTTATGCTTATGTGAATTTTGCTGCTTGAGTGGTATTATCTCACTGGGCGTAATCTCACCCTATTCCTTTTGTTTTCCTTACAGGAAAATAAATACTTTTGGATTGCAATTGATAGTTGGTTGCCGAATTCAGCTAGTTGGACATATCTTTTGTATAGCTCATTGATTGAAACTCTAAATGTACTTTTGGGTCCATTTCCCTTTTGATTTGGCAAACCGTACTTGTATCCACTTTTGAATCACTTGGGTATGCCACTTTGGATTGTATCTGCTAAATTTCAACATGTAAATATTTGCTTGATGTTTGGTTGGGTTTTGACGTGTCCGTTACTATTCATGGCAGACTCCGGTTTCGTTTTTTTTTATTTTGACATTTTGACTCGTTTACGCGCGTTTGTAAGTCCCGGAACACATTAGATCGCTCTAAACTGAACCGTTAGTCCTGGCGAGAGCTGGGCAGGCAGTCCGCTAACCGCTAACCAGAACCGCAAAAACAGGTTCACCAACCGCATTCTGGTTCAAACATCATAAGTCAGGTTACCTAAGTCCAAATCAAGTGATTCCATAGCCATCCAACAGCTAAGATACAAGGTTACAATTCTTAAGAAGACATCAACAACCAAATCAGAAGCATTCCCAATCAAATTAGCCAATCACAGAAGCAATTCTCAAGTTCGGGTAGAAACAGGGTAGCAGGGGTATTTCAGTCTTTTCACAGGCTAAGTTACTCCGATTGAGCTGAACTTTTGTAGACAACTATAGAACATCATTCTCTAAAACTTTCATGTTTTAACCTAAGGCTAATTCGGCCTCTAACCTAGTCGAATAGTACCAGGCAGAACAGTTCTCAAAGAAACCCTAATCTGGAATTTTTGCTTCAAACCAGAAATTTTCCACTAATCCTTACAATTATCATACCAAAGCTTCATTCTAGCCCATACTAGACCATCGTACATGGCCAATCAACATTAAACATATAAAAACAGAAAAATTATGCATAAAATCAAAAATTCATCAAACACCACCAAAAGTCATGAAAACCTCCACAAAATCACCTAACTAACCTTCACAAGTCTTGAATTTACCATTATTGGAAACAAACAATGAATATTTACACACCATACCTTGATAACTCACAAAAGGTAGTAGCTTAAGTCTCTTGCTTCCAAAACAACTCCACCAACTTCCTCAATCCTACCTAGCTAGAGGTTTGTATGGAATAATTTCAAGTTTGGATGGTTGGATTGCAAGATTTGTGCAAGAAATGGAAGTTGATGGTTGAAGCTTTCTTTCTTTTCTCACACTATGGAATTCGGCCAAGGAGCTTGTGAAGAAGATGAATTTTGGGTCAATTTTTGGTGATTTAGTAAAGGTGATAAAATGGTCAAAGTCCACCCTTTAGTAAGAAAGTGACACTTGTCACCTTTTTAACTTAGAGTTATCCTTTTGTCTCTCCACTCTCATCCATATAACAACCTTTAATTATCTCTTAACACCTGATAAAATAAATCCGGTATCCAAAACTTAACCTAACTGGCCGAATTTTTCCGAACTTTCGGCACTAGCGGCTCCCACGTCCGGTATACGCTCTTAATTTCTCAAAAACTAACCGATACTAGAAAATCATCTAAAAAAGAATATTTTCTCATCAAAATTATCTAGAAATGTTCCTAATAAAGAAAATACAGAAAATATGCCATTAAATAGAATAAAACCCAGAAATGAGAAAATTACGGGGTCTCACACCCTCTCCCCCTTAAAAAAATTTCGCCCTCGAAATTTTACCTTCATTTGCGTCTCAAACGAAGTCCGGAACTGTTTGGGTGCCTAATGCATAAGCTTTTGCTGGCCCCCACTAGTTCGGTTTCCTCTTTCATTTGCTTGTTTTGTTTTAGCTCCCTCCAGTTACGGAATACTACCTCCGCGTGACTGTCTCCTCGGACAGTTGCTAACTTGATGCTCACCACTCCCACAAATCAAGCACTTCCGCCCTTTCCGCCAACAATCGTTCTCGGTATGATTGGCCTTTCCGCAATAGCCACAAGTCAAGTATGAAGCCTTGTATGGACGACGATGTCGATCCCCAATCCATTGGGATGAAGTAGGAGAGAGAAAGATTATAGATCCGGCTACAATACCATGGGTTGAGGAAGCCTACGAACGGGTAAAGGTGATCCGCCAAAGACTTCAAACAGCCCAAAGCCGACAGAAAAGTTATGCCGATCATCGGAGGAAGATTTGGAGTTCGAGATAGGAGATAAGGTGTTTCTTCGAATTACCCCGTTGAAAGGAAAGATTAGAGCAGGAAAAGGGAAAAAGTTGCAACCACGGTACATAGGACCTTTCAATATACTCCAGCGAATAGGAAAGGTGGCTTATCGACTTGAATTACCAGCTAGTTTGTCTCGGATCCATGACGTTTTCCATGTTTCTTTACTTAAGAAATACCATCCGGATCCGACTCACATTTTGCCACCAGAAGATGTTGAACTCGACGAGTCCTTAACCTATGAAGAACGACCCATTCAAATATTGGATCGGAAGGTGAAGGACCTGAGAAACAAGCAGATTCCATTAGTAAAGGTTCTATGGAAGCATCATGAAGTGGAAGAAGCAACCTGGGAACTAGAAAAGGACATGCAAGAGAAATATCCCGACCTGTTCACGACGAAAGGTATGAATTTCGAGGTCGAAATTCTCTGAAGGGGGAGAGAGTGTGAGGACTTGTAAATTCCTTATATATTTCTTGAAAATTCCCTTTTATTTGAAAATTATTTGGCAATTATTATTCTACACTATCCTACTACTCAATCACCCTAGAAAAGTGCCAATGATCATAGGAAATTAGGGTTTTCCTTTCCGATTTCAATTCGAAGTGAAATAGGATTTTTCGTGTATCCGTAGTGTAATTATCCGGTATGGAGTAAGGATCAAATTTGGTGCTTAAGAGTGACTTTTAGGTGAGAAATAATATGTGATTAGAAGCAATGATAAAAAGTTAGTGAATAGGAAGTAAAAACCCTAGTACGTGTGATTTAAGGAAAAACGGTGCGAACCGACGTGTACCGTGCACTACCGATTGAACACACCACTTGATCACCACTTTCTTACCATATAAGCTCATTAAAATTTGAGCAAAATATCCCCTCATTTCCAGCTGGCTTTGGCCGAAAATTTTGACCAAATTGGCAAGGAAAAGAAACAAAAAAATGAGTGGAAATTGGTAGTGACACTTGTTGGCCATCTAGGGCCTTGACCAAGACCAAATTGTCTTGCCTTATTATCACCATTTTGCTTCCTTTCTTCATCATTTCTGCTTGCTTTGGCCGAGAGAGAGGGAGAGAAAAACCAAGGGAGAGATACACCATTTCATCTTGAGTTTGAGCCATCCAAGTGAGGAAACAAGAAACTAAACCGATTAAAACCTTCTTTGAGTGTTTAGCTAGTGGTGTGTTGGTGAAAGTTTGGAAGGAAAAGCTAGGGCTGCTCTTGGTAGTAACTTTAATAAGGTAATAAGGATGATTTACCATTTCTTGCTCTTGATCTTGTTTAATTTGGCATAGCACCTTAAATTTGTGGTGGATGATACCTATTATAATGATTTGGATGGATATAGTGTATGTTCTTGAGTTACATGAGTTAGGGTTTGATGATTTTCTGCCTATACTTGCTGTATGGATAGTATATGTTGTATCTAAGCTTATATAAGAGGTTGTGGTGGTGATTGAGGCAAGAAATGAAGAAAATTTCCTTTGAAAACGAAAAATTTCAGATTTCTGGAAAACTGTAGCTCAGTTCTGTCCGGTTCTAGTTCGTGATGTTAGAAGCCGAATTAGGCTTAGAATAAAAAATGAAAGTTGTAGAGAATGATATTTTATAGATTCCTACAAAATTTCACCCCAATCAGAGCAACGTAGCCTGTGAAAAGACCAAAATACCCTCACTGCCCTAGGATGCATCCAGTGATCCGTTTTAGACAGTTCATCCAGTTGACCGTGTCTATTCACTATGATCCGTGCTGATTTAGCCATTTTCCAAAACATGAAAGTTTTAGTACTCTGTCTTAGCTTTTCAACTCCTCCAATAACGCCTTAAACGGACTTTGGTAGCTTGAGACATGGCCATTGAAATGTAGTACGGTTAACTAGCCGGTTAGTTGGAAGTTGGTTCTATGAATTGGGAATTTGACTGGGTTACACTGGAAATTTGACTAAGTGATCTTCATGAAAGTTGTAGGCCCTCATCTTAGCTTCGAAACGGTATAAGTTTCACCCCAATCCGATAAGCGTAGCTTTTGTTGTGTCCGTTACGTAAAACTCTATCAAATCTGTCTCTTGTTAAACTTCATTTCCGCACTTGTTGTTAGCTTGATTTTGTCCTTGTGTTGTCTTGAGCCTATTGAACGACTATTGAAATTAGATTGTTGTGTGTGTACCTTTGAGTTTGAATGAGGAAAATAATGAAGCCATAAATGGCTGGAAATAGGAAAATACAAAGGGCATACTGCCCAAATTTACGCTTGAGGACTAGAGAAATACACTTGCGACTTGGGTAAAATTGATAAATGAATATCACTTGAACCATCTAGGACTTTTGCTACTTTGGTTATCGAGGGTTATACGTTAGAACCTAGCCGAACTTGTACCTTTAGGAAAAGCGGTAATAATCACTATAAATCCGTTTTCGTTGCACTTTCGACTCAAAAGTTATTTCCAAGTATACATCTTACAAAATTTTTCAGTTTGAAAAGCGAGCAACCGTTTCACGACTATTCTCCAAGTGAATTTCAATTTCTTGATTCTTATTGAACGAAACGTCTAAGTTTCGAACCTTAGTTGATTTTCAAAGTTCTTAAATTAAGTTTTATCGCAGATTTGGACTCCGAACCCGGAGTACCACCCAGACGCGAACATTAGAGGCACTGCTTCCAAATATCTGATTGAACTTGATATTTGTGATTTATCTTTGACCAATGTGATTACATGATATATAAGTGATTTGATCGGGCAAGGGTGTACTTTATCGCACTTGCCCTAATGAGAATTGTTCTTGTTTATCGATTTCACTTGACTTGCTCTACATGCATATGAATTGTATCTTGTCTGGAATTCCAGAAACCCTGTGGCTAGTTAATCGAGTTGAGCCGGCAAGGGCCTGGTCGATTAGATAACGAACCCTGGGTAACTAGTAATGTCGAGTGGAGTGTTATCTTCTCGGCTAATCGGTATACTCGAGTATTACCACCCGTGTTTCGTGTGACGTGCGGGCCCGGATAAGGGGGTTGATCGGTGGACGGAGACTGGCGTGAAGTGGGGTTTTCTTTCTGGACTAGTTATTACTTGAAAGTTGACGGAGTGTCAACTACCAATCGATCAAGCTGGGATGGAGCCGAGACATGAGCCACTGTATCCTTACATGTGAATATGATCCATATATTCTTGATTACCTGAAGTATTATCTCTTTGATTGGACTTGTTTGCTCGCTATTTCACTATTACACTGTTATTACTTTGTTTGATGGCCAATTTGATATTTGGAACTTCATTGAGCTTTGACTCACTCCGTTAGTTTTGTTTTCCTTACAGGGGTACGAGCGAGGCATGAGACGTGTTAAGACTAGCGTAGTATAGTTGTTTTGACTTGTACTCGCGCTATTACTCGAATAGAATATTTTGTATCTGGATTGTATACACTTTGAACCAGTTTGGGTATATTGAGGTTTTGTATCTTGATTGTGCATCAATGTAAATTATAAGCTTGAATTGCGATGTTATTTATGTTCCACGGATGTATACACGTGATACGAGTGAGTGAGTCCTGGCGAGAGTTGGGCAGGCGGTCCGCCGAACCCTTTGGTACGCCTTAGGGGAAGATGGGGTCGTCACACCATCAATGGATACAGAGTAACTACTACCGTAGACTCTACTTTTCTCCAATTTCCGTCCACCTCACATACCCCTTACCGGGCCTGAACTCCAACCAGTTCAGAAATGGTAATACTCGAGTATACCGGAATCAAGAGTCTCATACCCAATGATTCCACAAAACAATCCCCACGGCTAGTTAATTTCCTCGACCATGCCCTTGCTGGCTCGATTCAATTGACCACCAATGGGGTTGAGATCAGAGTTAACAGTAAAGGTCGTTGGATACACGTCCAACGACACCAGTTCAAGTACATTCAAGAGAAATTCAATTGATACAGTAAACAGTCACATAAGCCATAGAGTACGAGAGTGATAAACTACACCCTCATCTCAACCAATATCATCAGTAAACACAAGCATTTCAGTCATAGATTTCAAGTATAACAAAGCCATGAAGTAACAATCACGTGAGTAGTACACTCACCAATCAAACAAAGAGATTTCACAAATTTCCGCCCAACGAGCGCCTTGGGTCACCGGCAAGCCCTAAAACATTCAAGAAAACACAATGAGACTCGAACACGAGTCATAAACCTAATCCACATACTACTAATGCAAAGCCAAAAGAACTTGAAAGTGAAAATAAGGAACACTTGGTGCTAAAGGTTTAGACAACCCTAAAGTCACTCATAAAATAATCTCATTTCAATAGCTGTTCAATAGGCTCAGTGTCGTATAGGTACAAAATCAAGTTAGGAAAAAGTCCGGAAATGAAGTTTAAGCCCTAAAACAAAAGACAGGTTTGATGTCGCTTAGCGTATCGGACACAACCGAAGCTACGCTTATCGAATTGGTGTTCAATTTATACCGTTTCGAAGCTAAGATAAAGGGCTACAATTTTGATGAAGACTACTCAGTCTAGTTCATTGTGTAACCAGATCAAAATTTCAAATTACATAACTAGAGTCTCACAATCAGACTAGTTAACCGCACGATGCTTAAACGACAACAACTCAGGATACCGAAGTCCAATTGAGGCGTTTTCAGGGCCGTTGGAAAGCTAAGACATAGCACTAAAACTTCCATGTTTTGGCCAAAGGATAATTCAGTGCGGATCAGGGTGAACAGACGCTGTCAGATTGGTGAAATGTCAACACTGTCCACCGAACTCTACCTATGGCAGTCAGGGGTATTTTTGTCTTTGCACATGCTACAGTCCTCAGATTGGACTGAAAGTTTACAGGTAGCTATAAAAAATTATTTCCTACAACTTTCATGTTTTAACCTAAGGCCGATTCGGCCTCCATCATGGCCGAACAGAACCGGGCAGAACAGGGTTAGTTGAAACCCTAAACTGGAATTTCCGCACCAAACTAGAAATTTTCCGCAACCAATCATATCCAACATATACCAACTCCATTTTACACTATAACAAACCATAAATCCATGACTAAACAATAATTACTATATAAAAACAGAAAAATCAATAAAAAAATAAAAAATCCATCAAAACTCTACTTCCAACCATCAAACCTACTACAAATCAACATATTTAGCCACAAAAGCCACTAATAAACCATTATTAAGAACAAACTATGAATTTGTACACACCATACCTTGATACCTCAAGAAAGGTAGTAGCTTAGGTTTCTTTCTTCCAAAACAACTCCACCACCTTCTACAATACTACTTAACCAAGGATTTTTATGGAGTAAAGTTGAAGTTCAATGGTTGGATCACAAGATTGGTGCAAGAAATGGATGAAGTAGTTGCAGTTTTCTCTTCTTTTCTCTCCTTAGAAGTTTCGGCCAAGAGGATGAAGAAAATGATGATTTTTGGGTCAATTTTGGTTATTTAGTAAAGTTGGGGTAAGATGGTCAAAGTCCAAGGTGGAATCATAAAGTGACACATGGCACCTTTTTGGTTTTAAACTTATCTCCAAGTCTCTCCAATATTAATCCATCTAAGTAACCTCTAATTACTTCTTAACACCTAGTAAATTAATCCCAGTATACAAAACTTAACCTAATTAGCCGAATAATTCACACTTAACGCACTAGCGGGTCCCATGTCCAATATACATTCCTAAAATCTCATGAACGAACTTATACTAGAAAAATGATTTAAAAACTATATTCACTCATAAAAATTATCTAGAAAATTTTTCTAATAAAGAAAATATAGAAAATGCGTGCAAATAAATAAAATAAAGCCTAGAAAATAAGAAAATTTTTGGGTTCTCACATCTTCGAGTTTGGTTTGGTTTGGGATATATATAAGATGGGCTTTTGGGGTTGTTCGAGCCCTAGGTTTTCATGTTACCTTTTTGTTCCCAAAATCATGTTTTGCACCCTTGCATTAGTAATTATTTGGAGAGGTATAAGACTTGTAGTCGAACCTCATTTGTGCATTTTATTTACTGGATTTGTGACTGTGGGAACCATAATTGTTTCCCTTGGTTATTCTAGGATTTCTTGGTGACTAAAGCCATACGTTGGTTGAAAACTTTTGAAGTATCTTTACGTGAACTGGTGAGTGTACCACTTCCCTGAATTATTGCTAAACTGGTTATCTGTACTTGCAAATTGCTATTTGAATGTCTTTACTGACTGTTTATTTTGTACGAGACGAGTGTGTACTTTATCGCACTCGTTCTCTGGCCTATGTGACTTGTTTCCTGTACATACTTGAACCTGTGTTTCCTGTACATACTTGAATCTGTTACTTGTGCCTGATATGATGTCGTTTGGAAGTATATCCAACGACCTTCCTGTTAAATTTGAGCTCAATCTCATGGGGAGTCAATTGAATCAAGCCAGCAAGGGCTTGGTTGAGGAAAATTGACAATCCATGGGTGCCTGTTCTTGGGAAATCTTTGGGTATTGGAGACTCTAGATTTTCGGTATACTCGAGTATTAACATTCCTGTTCCTATTTGGCGTTCGGGCCCGGTAAGGGGTATGTTTGGTGATCGGGATTTTGGCGTAAGCGGGGTCTACGGACATGTGTGTTTCATTAAACATTAACGGAGGGTCAACGAGGTTGGATCAAGTATTGCAATGGGGATTTGGCTCCTGAGAGCCACCTGTATCCTTTAAATTGTGGTGTTCGATCATTTCTCTTATTTGATATGTATATGTGCCTTAAAAGTGTTTTCTCATGATTTCTACTATTTATACTTTTGGTATCTCATTGAGTTTCTAACTCACCCCGTTCCGTTATCCTTGTTTTCCTTACAGGGAACAATCTTTTGGAACTTCGATGTTTTGAAGAATGAGTTGAGCTAGTTAGAAATTCTTTTGTTCTTTTGGTATAGCTCCTCGACAATATTGAAATCCAAAATGTATCTTAATACAATGTTTCTTTTTGGTTTGTAAACTTACTAATATGTATATTTTAAAGTGTTTCCTCATGGTTATGTGGCATATGTATTTGGGAATGTACATTCTCTCATGTTAGACAAAGTTTACTCGTATTTGGTTGGATTTTGGACGAGTGCGAAGGTTGATCGAGGAAAGCAGAAAATTTTTGGAGGTTACTGTTCACAGAATCTGGCCGAAAATCCGGCCAGTTCTTAGCCGGATATATGGCCGGATATGCAGGGGAAATTTTGAAATTTTAGGGCTGAGCTACTGCCTCCAATCCGGCCAGAAACCTGCCGGATTGTGACGTGGCAGTCACTGTTCATCTGCGGCTTGTTTTCGTTCTTTGTTTCATTTTTTTTATCGGTCGTTGTAGCGCTCGAGCACTGTATTATCTCTCGGAACAAGTATTTCAGGGTGTGATTAGCTTAGTAGTCCTGGCGGCACTTCCATTTCGTTTTGATTTTTCGTGGGAACATTGTACCAAAGATTGATACTTTGATTGTATCTTTTAGTTCGGCTCAATTGGGTTCTGAATGTTTATCTTCTTGAAGTTCCTTTGAGCGTTTGGTAGGGTTTCCGTTTGTTCCAGATCCATAGAACCAGCGAGAGCTGGACAGGCGGTCCGCCGAACCCTTTGGTTCGCCTTAGGGTGAGGTGGGGCTGTCACAAATCAGCCTTTGGCCAAAACATGAAAGTTTTAGCCCTATGTTTCAGCTTTCCAATTCAACCAAAAACACCTCAAACGGAATTGTGTAGCCTGAGTTATTGCTGTTTGAATTCAGTACTAACAACCCTCCTGGTCATGAACTTCTGGTTCTATAATTTATAGATTCGACCTGGATAAACTGTGAATTGGGTTGAGTTGTCTTTATCAAAGTTGTAGCCCTTTGTCTTAGCTTCGAAATGGTATAAATTTTACCCCAATCTGATAAGCGTAACTTCAGTTGTGACCGATACGCTAAGAGACGTCAAATCTGCCATTTAGCTATTTGCCTTTAAACTTGATTTCCGGTTGCCTTGTTAAGACTTGTGTTGTAATTGGATTATTTTGGAGCCTAATTGAAGAGCTATGGTGGTAACATTATTTGTGTGTGATTTTGGGGCTCATTGAGAAAAATAATGAAGCCATAAATGGCTGGAAAATAGGTAAACACAAAGGGCGTGCTGCCCAAATTTTCACTCGAGAGTTAGGCATATGTACCTGCGACTTGAGCGACGATTTGAGGTCAAGTTGGACTTGGATCACCTATGATATTCGAGTTTTCTTTAGTTAGGGTATATAAGCTAAAATTTTGCCGGAACTCATACCCTTGAAAAGTGAAAGTAGCGACCCTTTCAAAATACGATTTTTTGATCCTTGATACCAAGTGTAACTTCTAAAGTCGAAACCACTTCTTGATCATAACTAAACGAGCGAGCATGAATTTTTTGGAATTTGATAAGTATCTTGAATACTACTTAAACGAGTTGCATTTACTTGATTTTCTTGAAACGAAACTCCTATGTTTCGAACTCTAGAGAGTTTTACATTCGTAAATGATATTTTATCGCGGATTTGGACTCCAACCAAGGAGTTGGACCTGAACGTGACTTTTGAGAGGCACTAAACCTTTGGTGAGTGCTTCCAAATACCTGATTGAACTGGACACTTGTTTTCAATACTTGACCAATGTGATTTAAGGATATGTAATTTGTTTGATCGGGTAAGAGTGTATTTTATCGCACTTGCCCTAATATGATATATACTTGTTTATTGTTGCAATTGACTTGATATACTTGTACTTGACTTGTAAGTGCTGAGCGGCAGCATGTACCACAATCAATGTGAGTGGGAGGTGCTTCTCATTCCTGTCTCCATACTTTTATTTTAATTCAGTCGATTGGAGATGATATCTCATCGACTTCTTGGGGACCCAAACCCCACTGGCTAGTTAATCGAGTCGAGCCGGCAAGGGTTTGGTCGATTAGATAACGAACCCTGGGTAACTAGTAATGTCGAGTGGAGTGTTATCTCCTCGGCTAATCGGTATACTCGAGTATTACCACCGTGTTTCATGTGGAGTTTGGGCCCGGTAAGGGTGTTGGTTGGTGGACGGAGATTGGGGTTAAGTGGTGTACTACTGGACTAGTTATTTTACTTGAAAGTTGACGGAGTGTCAACTAATACTTGATCAAGCTCTAGTGAAGAAATGGGAATTTGGCTCCTGAGAGCCATCTGTATCCTTATAGATTGATTGTTATTCGAAGTGTTATTGTTCTTTTGGAAAATAAAAAGAGTTTTCACTCGCTCATTTTGACATTTGCTATTTGAAGTGTTATTGTTCACTTTCATGAACTTGTTATGCTCGCTACTTTGCTACGTGATATTTGTACTTTTCAATAATGGTCAACTTGCTATTTGGAACCTCACTGGGTTTTTAGCTCATTCCACGCCATTTGTTTTCCTTACAGGGGGTACGAGCGAGGCGTGAGACTGGTACAGGCTAGCGTAGTCTAGTAGTTTTTTAATTTTACGATTGTACTCGCGCTAGCACTCGATTAGGACTGAATGTATCTGAAACTCACATTTTTTGATATATGTGGGATTATACGAATGTTTGAAACAGAAATGAATGTACATGTATGTTTCAAGTTTAGAAACTGGTATTTCTTTTCCCCTTGAGGTTATAATCTATTATATTTGAAGTGAGTGAGTGAGTCCTGGTGAGAGTTGGGCAGGCGACCCGCCGAACCCTGGGGTACGCCCTAGGGGGAGGTGGGGCCGTCACATACCATGTGTTTGATGAAATGCTTGACCTTTGTTCATATTTGTTTATGAGGTATTAACATGTTTTAAACCTCTTTTGAGTTAGATCTACCACTTGATATGTTGTTTTAAGAGAAATCATGAGAGGGTGAAGGTTGAGTGAATATGAGAAAGTGTGGACTGTTTTCTTTACCATGGCTGACCGGTTCTTGAAGGAAGGGTTTGTCCTTGATTTTTGTGATTTTATTGTACCCTAATCAAGCCTAATAAACATGGCTAGGCATTGGTTAAGCTCATGGGTAAGTTGAAATGAAATTTGAGGAAGTAAAGTGATGGTTTGGTCTATAGTGGACTGGTTTGGTTTTCCTTGATGGCTAGGCTGCTATAGTTATTCTCAATCATGTTTATGTGTTACTTTTTGAACTCCAATGGTCCTAGGTAATGTGACCCCCTGTATATTAACAATTGAGGACTGATTTGGGTGAATTTGGACCAAAACAAATGAAGATAGCACGAAGAACTAATGTAGTTTTGCTTGAGGTTAGGGTTGATCTAGAGTTGGAAAAATGGCCAACTTGTCCGACCTACTGGTACTGATAGGAGACGAACCAGCATGTGTAATTGTACCGTTGGAAATCCCTTCAAGTCTAGTTTCCAACGCCACTGACAGAACCTAATTCCGACCTTCCTACAGTGAGATATGACCGTTTTCCCAAGACTGCGCGGGCGCGACTGTTTTACCCGTGAAGAACATTTTTAACTTGAATGAAACTTTTCTTTTGGCCAACTTTCTTGCACTTGTTAAACTTGTTTTCTAATGAACTTTTACTGCATTTTGGGCTAAATTTACATGATGAATTGTATGGCTTTAACCACTCACTTGGTCTCTTAATGAGCCTACATTTGAGTGGAAAATGAACCTCGAATGTTAACGATTTCACTCGTTGCCCTAGGATTGGGAAACGAAGGTGGTCATAACCAAGACACTTGACGTTTGACTACTACTTTGCTTGACAGGTGAGTGTTCCACTACCTGCTACCTGTTATGTGAAATATCTGAATATCTGAAATACTTGATTTATGACTGTTGGAGCCAAATACTGTTTTGATAAAATGGAGGCGAGCGTGTACTTAATCACACTCGACCTCCCTTGTTTTCTACTGAAGCTCTATATACTATTTTTATGAGATGTGATATCTTTATGTATGACTGTGTTTGAGTTGTTTGGGTGATATCCCATCAACTACTGCTATTGTTTGGGTACCCAACCTGATAGGTGAATCGGTCGTATCGAGCCAGCAAGGGCTTGGTTGAGAAGGCCGATAAACCTTGGGGACTGTTTACTGAACACTGGAAATCGGTATACACGAGTATTACCAAACTACTGTTTGTGGCATGCGGGCCCTGTAGGGGGTTGATTGGTGGACGAAGAATGGTGAAAGCAGTGTTCTACGGACTTATATTCTATGAATACAAACGTTGACAGAGGGTCAACGGATCCAGTCATGATCAAGCTCCAGTGGTTATTGGCTTTTGAAAGCCACCCGTATCCTTGAATTGAACTGTGATTAAACTACTATCTTACTGTACGGTGTTTATTTAATTATTTTGTGACCTTATTTGGCTATGTGTTTACTTGTTTTACTTGGAACCTCACTGGGCATTAGCTCACCCCACTCCCTTTGTTTTCCTTAACAGATCGGGGATGGTTTGATCAAGAGCTTTCTTAGCTTTACAATGTTTTGGACTTGTATTTGAGATTGTAATCTTTTGCTTAAGTAGACCTTACTTTTGACTCCTGTAAGCTTAAACCTATCAGTTCGACTCATGTTATGTAAGTTTATGTGTGGAGTGGTAAGTTGACATTTGGCTATATGTATACTAAGCTTTTGGATTGTTGGTGAAGAGATTATGTTTTATTTAGGGTTACACTCCCTTGCATGGAAGATATTTCATCCGCTTCATTTGAGTTATTAGTACTTTGATCGACTGAGCCCCAGCGAGAGTTGGGCAGGCAGTCCGCCGATACCCTAGGGTTCGCCCTGGGGAGAGGTGGGGCTGTCACAAGATATGGACATTTCGAGTTGCAATCATGCCCTTTGGATTAACCAATGCTCATGCAGTATTTATGGATTTGATGCATCGGATTTTCAAACCCTATTTGGAATTGTTTATAGTCGTATTTATTGATGACATTCTCGTTTACTCTAAAACTCGGGAGGAACATGAGCAGCATTTGAAGATTGTATTGCAGATTTTGAGAGAACACCAGTTATATGCTAAGTTTAGCAAATGTGAGTTTTGGTTGGAGAAAATCTCTATTCTAGGGCATGTGATTTCGAAAGATGGCATTGCAGTAGATCCGACCAAAGTAGAAGCAGTCACTGAATGGAAGCGGCCAGAAAATCCTACTGAGATTCGTAACTTCGTAGATTTGACAAGGTATTAGCGTCGGTTCATAAAGGATTTCTCAAAACTTGTAGGTCTTTTAGCCGATCTGACAAAGAAGCATGGCAACTTTGTTTGGGATACTATATGCGAAATCAATTTTCGAGAGTTGAAAAAAAGTTGACCATGACATCAGTATTAGCCCTATCTAATGGAAAGGGTTCACTGGATATACTGATGTCTCGAGAGAAGGATTGAGGTGCGTATTAATGCAAAATCGAAATGTGATTGCCTTTGCCTCTAAGAAGTTGAAACCTCATGAGCAAATTTATCCGACCCATGACTTGGAATTAGCAGCTGTTGTCTTTGTCCTGAAAAAGTGGAGACATTATTTTGTATCAGGTAACTTTTGAGGTTTATATGGATCATAAGTGTTTTAAATACTTATTTTCTCAGAATGAGCTGAGCATGCGGCAGCTCGATGGATGGAATTTTTGGAAGATTATGATTGTACGATTAATTACCATACTGGGAAGGCCAATGTAGTAGTTGATGCCCTAAGTCAAAAGGCTCAAATGGCTGGGTTAATGATTAAGGAATGGAATATGTTAGAAAGATTAGTGAGTGGAATCCTCGCCTTGAATGCTAGAAGGTGATTTTTGAAAATATTACAGTGAGATCCACCCTACTAGATCGAATCAAAGAAGCTCAAAAGAAAAATTCTGCAATATAGAAGTGGATAGAAAAGGCACAAAAAGGGGAATTGCTTGATTTCAATTTGAGTACCGAGAGGTTTTTGAGATATCGGAGCCGAGTGGTTGTGCTGAAAGATGAAACATTGAAAAAAGAAATTTTAGAGGAAGCTCACTGATCTAAGTGTACGGTCCATGCGGGTAGTAGTAAGATGTATCAGGATTTAAGAGGGTTCTATTGGTGGGATAACATGAAGAAGGAAATTGCTCAGTATATTCAAACTTGTCTCACCTGTCAACAAGTTAAAGCCGAACATAAAAAACTCTTAGATTTGTTACAACCCCTCGAGATATCAGAATGGACTTTATCTCAGGTTTACCACGGACATAGAAAGGCCATGATGCCGTTTGGGTAATCGTTGACCGGTTAACCAAATCAGCCCATTTCTTGTGAGGACTCATGTTTTTATTTCTAAAATAGTTATTTTTATGATTATTTATGTGACGGCCCCACCTCCCCCTAGGGCGTACCAGAGGTTTGGCGGACCGCCTGCCTAACTCTCGCCGGGGCTCACTACAGTCGTCAAATACAAATGAAAAAAATAAGACCACAAGAACAAGTGTAACAATAATTCCAAACTCAAAACATATACTTATATACATATCTGTCTCAAAAGGAATACAACTCAAATATACAAAGGTTCTCAATTCTTCATACATCCAACTCTTGCCAAGCGCTAGGGCGAGAACCATTACAAAAAAAATTTCAAAAGAACTAGACTAGGCTAGTCTATACAAATCTCTTGTCCTTACTCGCATCCCCGGTTAAGGAAAGCTAAAAGCTCAGTGAGGTTCCAGACACAACCAACTTAAACAAGGACATTAATAATTTAATAACAAGTAATCCAGGAAACATTTACAATATGAAGCAATGATAACACATTCATTAAAAGGATACATGCTCACATGGAGCCTTTCGTTTTTTCATTCACCTTTCATTTCCTTATTCCTCCAATCATTTTAAAATGCATTTTGTAAGTGAAAACTCCTCCATTGACATTATCACTCGTTCATTCATTTCATTTCATTCTTCCCCCTTCTGGACATTGGCCAGACTCTACCCGACAACGTGGTAATACTTGAGTATACCAAACTTTCACCCAGGGTTACCAAATCGTTCGACCGAGTCCACTTCTGGCTCGAGTCGACGGCAACAAAGGGCAAGGGCCCAGTTCAGTAAAACGGCTTACATTCATGCGCAACTAGCATTTAATCATTTAATCATTGAAAATTTCACATTCATTTAGGTCGAGTGTGATAAAGTACACACTCGCCTAGTAAAATTCATTTTCACAGTCATTGATAACATTGAACACTTATTCAGACATCCGCAACAAACCACATAGTCAATGAAAACATAACATACAAAGAACACTCACCTATTTAAGCAAAATAACGTCCAAAGTATCCTTCCGGATAACACCCTCAATCACCAAGGAACCCTAATATAATCAAAAGAACACATTATGCTTCAACCATCAAAGATTTAAGTGATTCAAAGAAAATTCGAATACGTACAAGTACAAAGTATAAATATGGTTTTGGAAGTGAAAAAAGTACATTTAAACCAAAGGACATAAGTAAAATATTTGTAAAACTTATGCTCACTCGTAAAACTTTAAAATCTCCATTTGAGTCGAAGTGACAAAGAAAACGTATTTCTATTAGTCGTAAATTTCATTTTTCCAAGGGTACAAGTTTCGGCCAAGTTCTAACTTATATACCTCGATAAAAGAAGAAGAAAATATCATAGATGGTTCAAGTGGTATTCGTTCTCAAATCCTTACGTAAATCGCGAGTATATCTACCTAGCCCTCGAGCGCAAATTTGGGCAGCACGCCCGTTGTATTTACCTATTTTCCAGCCATTTATGACTTCATTCTTTTCCTCAATCAGTCCCAAAATCACACACAAATAGTCTCATTACAATAGCCGTTCAATATGCTCAACGTCATACAATTACAAAACCATGCTACAGAAATGACCGGAAATAAGATTTAAGACAAAAAGTAAAAGACAGGTTCGACGTCTCTTAGCGTATCGGTCACAACCGAAGCTACGCTTATCGGATTGAGGTGAATTTATAGCATTTCGAAACTAAGACAAAGGGATGCAACTTTGATGAAGACTACTCAATCCAGTTCATAGTGTATCCAAGTCAAATTCATCGTTTACAGAACCAGAATTTCACCGTCAGGCTGGTTAACAGCATTGCGATCAACTGACAATAACTCAGGCTACAAAAGTCCGATTGAGGGGTTTTCAAAGGTGTTGGAAAGATAAAACATAGCACTACAACTTTAGTGTTTTGGCCAAATACTAATTCTATACGGAGCAAGGTGAAAAAATGCAGCCAGTATGGTGAAATGTCAAAACGGTCCACAGAGCTCTACCTATGGTAGTCAAGGGTATTTTTGTCTTTGCAAGTGCTACCATGCTCGGATTGAGCTGAAATGTTACAGGAAGCTATAAAACATTATTTCCTACAACTTTCATGTTTTGAGTTAAGCCCAATTCGGCCTCCATCATGGCCGAATGACACTGATCAAAACAGGGCAAGATGAAAACCCTAAAACTGGAATTTGTGCACATAAGCTGGAAATTTCCGTAAGTAACCAAAACTAGCATATCAAAGCTTCATTTTACACATACCAAAGCTATCATTCCATGGAAATTGCTCAAGCATCAAATAAGACCAGAAAAATTCCCCAAAAATCTAAAATTTCCCAAATCACCACTTTCTCGATGAAATTTTCCATAAAACTACAAAACTGTGATGCCCCCACTTCTCCCAAGGGCGAACCCGAGGGTATCGGCGGGATGCCTGCCTAGCTCACGCCAGGACTCAAAACACAAAGCAAATAAAACTATATAAACCTAAAGAGTACTATTCACAATATATTCAATCGCAAAAGAGTATTTACATCCTCAAAAGGAGTTATCCAGACTACTACATTATCTTATGCTAATAACCAAAATGTAAAGTAGACCCAAAGAGGGGTCCTTATACAGGTCACTAAAACAAGAAAAAACATCTTAATTCTCCGGCTATTACAAACCAAGCCTAACTATACTAGTGATAGTGCCAAAAGTTCCCCGCGTCGGCCCTTGTTAAGGAAAACAAAGGGAAAGGGGTAAGTTATATGCTTAGTAAGAAAACAGGGGTAAAAATGTAAATTTCACAGTAATACGAACAATTACGTCACAAAGATGTCAAATCGAAAATATAAAAGTAACAACACAAGTTAAGGATACAGGTTGGCTCCAAAGCCACGTCATGTGCCATGTGTGACCTCCTGTCGACACTCCGTCGACCACAAATAAGGGTCCGTAGAACTCCACTTACTCCCACCGTACACCTTATAACCCACACTGGCCAGTCACCTCATAAAATGGCTCGAGCAAATGAAACAAAATTGAACTTGGTTCACAAGCTCAGTTCACAAACTTGGTTCACAGAACCACAAACTTGGTGACCTTAAAACTAGGTTGGACTGGTTTCGACCAAACCCCGGCCGACTCGAATAGTCCGTCTAGGTCTTGATATCGGGCCCACAACTTCATCATATTTCACAAATTTCACAAAAGTCACCCCGAGCTACAAGCTCAAGGGGTTCAGCACCAAAATAATTCATATATACACAGCTCATAAAGAAGCACAACTACAAATCAGGGTTTAGGTCGAGTGTGATCAAGTACACCCTCGCCTAAGTACCCTCTCATCCAAACCAAAGCACATAAGCAAGTGATACACAAAAACGGCCTGAATGCTTACACAAAGTACAAAATAGCACAAGGGCGAAAATCACTTCGCGTGTGATAGCTAGTAGGCCCCACTGGCTCCGTCTAACTCATCACCATCTAAAATAGAAGATTGCACCACATTATTACACAAACCACTACTAAAGTACATAAATCAAGCAAAACTGCAAAACGGGCACATGCACGCGCGGAAACGGCAAACGAAAACGAAAACGAAAACGGCCGGCAAACGGAAACGGGCAGATTTGGCACCAAGAACCGTTTTGATCAAATTTCAGGCTACGGTTATCGGATCGAAGTACATGAGGTACCGTTGCAAAGCAAAGCAGAAGGGCTACAACTTTTATGAAGACACCTCAAGCCAGATCTCAATGGAACTAGGACAAAAATGCACAAGACAGGCCCAGCCGTTTCAATTCAGGTTATCGAGCAGGCCCTGTTTGAATGACTATAACTCATAACTCAGAGATTGGAATCAAGAAATTCTAGAGGCGTTGGAAAGCTCATTTATAAGGCTATAACTTTTGTGTTTTGACCAAAAGCTGAATCAGTACAGAGCATAAGGAAAAACGGGTCCAAAGTTCCTATCCGAACTGTCCAACTTCAAAGGCAGTTCTGACACCCGGTTTTGTTTTGCGTATAACTAGAGTTAAAAAACTCGGATTTGGACACACTTTATACCGTTTTGAAGCTGAAACAAAGACCTACAAGTCTTATGAAGACCTCAACACACAGTTCCTTCGTTATCAATGTGAACTGAGCACGGTCAGAAGCAAGAACCACAAACGTCACCAAATCCAGCATTTCACATAGTCATTAGTGTTTTGGTCCTAACTCAGGCTACACTCATCGGATTGGGATGAAATTTTGAAGGCACAACAAGGACTTCAGAAACTACAACTTTCATGTTTTGGGCAGAGCCTGAATCAATACGTAGCACAAAGGAAAATGTGGCCAAAGTTCAGATTCGGGACTGCCCTGTTTTCCAGATTTGAACGGTTTCACGTGCCGCAAATGCATGGTCCATTTCTATGGTTCTCATGCAAGGTTTTCCAACCAATTTTATACCAAATAAACACACATATACCATCTCCTATTTGCTCCACAAAAGACCCAAAATTCCTTTCCCAATTTAATCCCAAAACAAACACTAACCATAATAAAGATTCTAATTTCACCAACTCTAGCTACTTCAAAACTTAACCCATCAAACCCTAACCATCCAAGTTTTAACTAAACCAAACTAATTTCCCCTTAACCTAGGGTTTCATAACTAAACTGGATTTGGTTAGGATCCCTCCATACAAGTGAAATTAACACATCAAGAATTCCATTTACAAGCCAATTACTCAACCAAACCAACTAAGGAAAGTATAAAGCAAGAAGCCCTAATTCTCCTAGCCTTAATCAAAATTTCAGCAACATCATCACCAAATTAAACCATGAAATTACTCCATAATCACCATATACTCACCATATAAACCATAAAAGAGCACAACTACAACAAAAGCATCACTTTTCATGGTTTCAAGACTTAATCACCAAGAGTTAACTTTCAATTAAGATGATTTACCTTCAATCAAGTCTTGTTGGTGATCAATCCACAACAATCAAGTGCTCAAGTTGCTACCCCAAGCTCCACAACCAAGATGAGTGATTAAACTTGAAAGAACTTGGAAGGAATTTTCTCTTTTTCTTCTCTCTCAATCTCGACTCTCTCTCTCTTTCTTTTCCTTTGGTTTGTTTTGTTTTTTGTCTTATGATTATCTTACAAATCCTATGGTGTAATATAAGTCAAAGCTTATGGAAGATATTTTCTTAACAACCAATCACATCAAAGCTTAAATTTTGCTCTTAGCCCTTACACCAACACTTTGTCATTCTTACTCTCTTGCCCACTAACATTTGGAAGTCTTTCAATTAACTCCATAGATTATATACTTAATCTAGTCTAAAATCCTTAACCACACTTAAATACTTCACTAATCACCCTCCTATCTTAACCACCTATACTTAATCATACTTTATTTCACATAAAAACAACTAAACAACAACTTTCTTGTCATAGGCAAAATTAAGGGTTTTAACCCCAACTTAGGGTTCTAATAAATTATAACACTAGAGGTTTTACTAGTTTAGGATTTTCTAACCTTTTAAACTTACTTAACCTATATAAAATGGATCGAATCCTCTACTAAAACACACACTAGCATAACTAACTCTAACTACAACTTGAACACACACTATTTAACCTATATAAAATGGATCGAATCCTCTACTAAAACACACACTAGCATAACTAACTCTAACTACAACTCAAACTTGTGATTAATACCAAAACTAGAGTTTTAATCATAACCCAAATTAGGGTTTTCTAATTAGACCTAAAACCCAATTTCACCGCACAACTAATTAATATCACCTAATATCAAACTTAAGAACTAACCGGGGTCTCACAAAAACTCACAACTCTAAACTACTAATTGACAATGAATTGAAGTAGAAGGAAATTCTAGCCAAGTTTACCTTGTTCCTCCAAGAAAGCTAGAAGCTTGATCCTTTCCCTTCCAAAATTACTCCACCAACACCTTGGAATCCCCTTAGTAAACAACTTTTATGGAGTAATTTGCAATTCTATCGATTAGAACTCAAGATTGGAGCAAGAAATTGGAGTAAAAGATGAAGAGTTTTCTCTCTCTCTTGCTTTCAAATTTTCGGCCATAAGAAGGGAAAAATGGCTTGATTTTTGGTCAAATTTTTGTTTTAGTAAAGTGAAGAAAGTTAGGTCAAAGTCCAAGGTCCAATAGTTTTGTGACAAATGGTCCTTTAGGGTTTCAATCCTATCCTTTTGTCTACCAATGGTAATTTAACTAGTTAACTTCTAATTGTCTCCTAGCACCTTGTAAAATAATAACACTTAGCACAAAAATCACTTAATCTCCAAAATTTTATCGCACTAGCGGGTCCCACGTCTATAATGCGTTTCAAATTTAACGTACACTAACTTATACTAGGAAAATGATTTAAAACTGTACTTGTTTATAAAAATGTATAGAAACTTTAATATTTTAAAGGCAAGTATAAAAATGTAGGCAAAAATAAAATAATGCCTAGAAAATGTGAAAATTTTTTGGTTCTCATACTCTCTCCCCCTTGAGAAATTTCATCCTCGAAATTTTTACCTTCAGATGCCTCAGGAGCTTGTTGGTTGTCTAAGGTGTAGACACCAAATTTTTGGTGAAATTTCATTTTTAGTTTTTTATTTATTATGTTCATTTTTAGTTTTTAGTTTCCAGTTTTATTTTTTATTTTTAAGTTTTATCATAGAATTTGTTGAAAAGAAAAAAAAGGAAAAAGAAAAAGCATTCAAAAAAATATGATTTAGTCGTTTGTAATTTAAATTCAATGCTTTCTTGGAAAAAATGAAAAAATGAAAAATGAAACAAAAAAGATGGAAAATGGCCATTTTTGTTGTTTTTAGTTGTTTAGTTTTTTAAAATTATTTTCATTATTATTATTATTATTATTACTTGGTTTTTGTCAATTTGTTTTTATTATTATTTATATTTTATCATTTCTGTATTTATTAAGTTGAAAGTTAAAGTTAAAAAAAAAAAAAAAAAAAAAAAAAGGGAAAAGTGAAAACGCGCAGCATGAAGGCTGCGTTTTTGCCGCAGCTTGCAAGTGAACTTTGGGGAGCTCCTTAGCTGCAAATTTTGGAGAGATAGCTGAGTGTTTAGGGTTGTGAGGTTCCTGGTATAAATAGCAAAAAGAAAGGATAGCCGCGAGAGAGGATCCTTATCGGGGGAAAGACAGAAAACAGCAAAAAAAAAGCTAAGGGAGAAAACCAGCAAAGGGAAAGAGAGAAACTGAGGGGAAGGGCTTCATCTGAGGAGTGAACGGCTGGGGTTTAAGGGAAGTGATAGCTGCAAATCTGGAGTGAACGGAAAAATCAGAGGGAAGGAGAGCTAAGGGGGGACGAGAGAGAGCAGCAGCCGAAAGAGAGAAATCGAGAGAGGGCATCGAGGAAAAGAAAAAGCTTACGGCAAAAGAAGGAAACAAAGGAAGGATTCTGGGTTGGCGGCTGGGGTAGAGAACAACAAAAAGGGGCCGAGGGATTGAGAGAGTTTCGAGAAATCAGAGAGTAAAAGGAAAAGAAAAGAGACCAGCAAGAAGAAAGTGAGAGGAAAACAAGAAGGAAACATTTTCAGAAATTTGCCCGGATGATGAACCAGGCTGGCGATTCACCCTGTTCTCACTCATTTCAGATCTAGATAGTCTATATTTCTGAGAGATCTCTTTTCCTACACCTTCTTGGGATGTCTGGGAGCAGCTTTCGTTCAGCAACAATCGACTGAAAACATCTCTAAGACAGCTAAATGGAAGCTCCAAGTGGCGGGTTCATCAGCGCTATGTTTTACGGCGGCGATATTCCTTTGCTTCGTTCCCCAGATTCTGTACAGCCTTCCCACGACTCTTTGCTTCCATCCGGGTTTAGAACACCCTTAGGTAACCATGTCTCCCTCCCTGGTTTGATTTAACGTACTTTTGCATGAAGAACAAGATCCGTTTGATGTTTTTTTGTTTTTTGCCACAGCCTTTCCCTTGCTGTCTGGTTTTCCTTCGTTCGGCATTTAATGGTCTTTGCATGATGCATGTTTACTGAATATATCATTTTCGTTTGGGTCAGATTGCATATTGATTGATGAGTCTGTTAGCTTTGGTTTTTGCTAATGAAGATTTGTCCGATGTTAGATGCTGTGGAAGTAAGGATGAATGTTTGCTTTTGACTTGGGCTTGGTACCAGAATTTGTTGCGTGCAATGGCTGGAACCTTTAGAGTATCAGAAATCTGCTGCAGAAATGTTAATGTAGTTCAGTAGCTAAGTGTCTAAAGGCTATAGTGCCAAAGTTTCTGCTTGCTTGAAATGTTCATGTTGCTTGACTGCGATGGTTTTTCCATGATTGACAGCAAGTTTCCACTTTTTCTTTGCTGCAATTTTTTTTTTATCCAGTTGCCTTGATTGAATCTCCTGGGATAGATATTCGTGTTAGGTAGTGTTAATAAGAGTAATTTGAAGTCTTTGCTTCAGGTTTTGATTGTTGAATTAGCAGATTTTGTTTGAATTACTTCACACGAGCACGTCTAGGTGAATCACCAGATATTGTTGAAGTTGTAAGAACTCAGAATCTCCACGAGACACTCCCATAAAACTGGTTTTCCTGTCTCGATAAGTTGCTAAAGAGAATTGCAGCAGTTTCTCTTCTCAAATGTTGGCATGTTTTCTAGCTCATCTTATTGCATTTTTGTCCTTAAGTCTGTTAGATTTCTATCTACTTTTGTCGTAAATATCTGCACTTTGTGTTGAATGGGTGAAGATACGTTGGGATCCTGGGCAGGAATGTTTGTCTCGTTTGCAAATTCAGAATAATAGCTTCAAATTGCAGATTTGTTTTTCTTTCTTTGTAGCATTCGAATGACCACTTTGCTTGGATTTCTTCCATCTAATTGATTTGTTAAGTGATGTTTAAATGGAAGCAATCTCAAAGTTGTTGTATGGAATCTGTTTTTGCCGAAATTGAAAGAGGTTTGCGCATGAAAATTTTCCAGCACTTATATAATCACTTGCCAAGTTTTTTTGTTTTAGTCTATTTTTAGATGTTGAAGTTATGTACTTGGTGGTTTAGTTTAGAGTTTTGGTTTTGTTTGAGAAAGTTTGATCAAAAGTTGCCTGGGGACATGAATTTGCAAACAGAAAGTGCAGTAATTGCTTGTTTCTTGTTGTAGAATGTTATCTTACGTTAGTCTGCATGCATGCAAAAATAATTCTGAAAATTGCACTTTGACCCCTTGGTTTCTAACTAATGCCGCTATGACCCAACCAATTAAATGTTTTCTTCAATTTGGTCCTTGGCTGTTTTAATTTTTGCAATTTCATTGCTTGCTTTGCTTCAACTAATTACCATGCTTTGTCAATTGCACTTAAGTCATGACCTTGGGGACTTTATGACTAAGTGAGCCTTGTTTTGCCCATTTCTTTTAATTTTTCTTAAATAAAGTGGTGCCTTGACCTTTTTATTATTTTGGAGGGTAATTGAATAATTTCACTTCATTGGGGCGTCAATTCAAGGGAGGTACACTCTATCCCTCACTTGCACTACATTTGACCTTACGTGCTCCTACGTGTTATGTGAATATGCATGCCTACCCCGCTTTCCTTACCTCCTTGCGTGCATTTAATTGCTTTTACGTTTATTTAAGCTTTATGGGGTATGTGTACACCTCTTGGCTTGTAATAGATAGGGCTCGGAGAGCATCTTGTCCATTTCCCCTTCCCCTTTATGCTTTTATGGGGTATGTGTACACCTCTTGGCTTGTAATAGATAGGGCTCGAAGAGCATCTGGTCCACTTCCCCTTCCCCTTGCTTGCTTGTTTTTGTTGCTACATGTTAATTGCTTTATTAGGCTCCTGCATCTAGTCGAGCATGCTAAATGTTATGTGCTATGTGTTTACGAGTATTTTGGCATGTCTACTTGCTTTCCTAGCCATGAATGAATGGAATGGATGAATGTACGTTTCCGCTAGTCCAACGCTAGTCGGAATTCATAGAATGGGCTAGTCCAACGCTAGACCCTTAGGGATTTCCCCCCATTAGCATGTCATTTGCTTGTTCACCACATATCATGCATTTTTCTTAGTTTTTATCACTTGGCATGCTCCTTGAACCCCCTTTCCCTTCTTTTTAGGATTTTTGCATATCATGATAGTTATAGTGTACATTTGCATGAGAGTCCCCTCTTGATAAGGGAAACGAGCGAGTGTGGCTACTCGATAGCCTTAGCACGCTAGTTTTGCCTTCTAATCAAAGGGAAAATCAAGTCACGATTTAGGTCTCCCCGTACCCAATATGCATGAATTCCCTAGGCTCATGCATTCTCAATCCACTCTATCATTACACTTTCACTTTCGTCTCATTTGCACACATGCACCTTTTTATCACCTTCACTTGCACACGAACACTTTTTTGTCTCCACTTGCACACGAACCCTTTTATCTTCACTTGCACACGAGCATTTTATCTTCACTCGCACACGAGTACTTTCATCTACATTTGCACACCTTCACTCTTATCTTATTACTTTTATCATTTTTCTCACTTCACACAAACTCACACTTTCACATGGCATGCATTCCACTCATTTTTCACGTCATTTAGGTTTAGGTGTGACCTCTCCAAAAGGATCATTATTGGGCTTCACAATTAATGTGATTGGCACCACTCAACCTTTGAAGAGAAATTTCCCCCAATCCCCCTAGGTCTAGGTTTTTGCATTCATATAGACATATCCAATACGCGATACATACCTTGGGTAGAAAAATTAGGAAAAATTGGTTAAGTCGCGCAACTAGCCTTGGCTAGGTCAAAGTGGTGCCTTGGATTCTATCCTTGCCTTCCCCTTTGTCAAACGTGACCCCCGAACCTTTTTCTTTGGCTTACGTGGACTAGGAGTCGTTTTAAAAAGGGTTTTACTACTTTGTCTTTAAAAAACACTTTTTGGGTGACTTGGTACACCCCAAATCTATACCAAGTGGCGACTCCGTTTTCATATTTAAAAAACCCTTTTTAAAATTTCATTTGGCCAAATCGTCGCTTTCCAAAGTCCCATGGCCTTTTACTTTTCATTTTGCACACGTTCACACCACACTTCACACACACATCACTCACACACATTTCATTCGATCAAAAAGTGGGGCGCGACAGTTGGCGACTCCACTGGGGAGTTCCTAAGTGGGTCCAAGCATTTGACTTAGCCATTCGTTTCCTTTTTCTACCCTTTTTATGCATTGCATTTGGATATTAGGGTTGCATTTTTCATTTTTAGGGCCTTTTGCCTCGCGCGCATATCCAACTATTCCCTCACTCACGTATGTGTGATTGGTTGATTGGATGTTGTTTACTTGATTATCTCGCGCTTGCATTGCATTTGGGGGGGTGTGTCACCTTTAGAGCCTCGCGTGGTTCTCACCCCTTCCCTCAAAATAGGGAACACTTCATACGTGCACGTTTATTTACTGTCATCCCATTTTATTTTATTTTTCGTGGGCGCCATCCCACACCGCCTTGTAGGACTAGGACCGATTGCCTTGGGTAGGCGGCTGGTGTGCTCTGCGCCCATAGCGCTACCTAAGGGATCACTCGAGCCACCGACCAAAGGCCCTGGGAGTGATGACCCTTCGCCTTTAGGTCTGAAGGCTTGGGAGCCGAGACTTATCGAGTCTAGTTGCATTAGTGAGCCCCAGCCTCATGCATCCATGTTAGAGTTTGCCTAGGTTAGAGTCAGCCTCACCCTTTTAAGCACATTAGGCACGAGGGAAGGGGTTCCACCCCTTTTACTTGCTTTTATTGTATTTCTTTTCTTAATTGCTCCCAATGTGTTATGTGTACTATCAATTGCACTAACCATTTCTTTTGTTTTCTTGGCCTGCATTCATGTGCCTTAGCAATAAGAGGCCTCTTTGGCACTCTTTTAGTGACTCACCCACTAGATAGCTCACATGTTTAAATTTCAGTCATTGCACTTACTTTTCATAAATACATTTCATTTTAGACCTTTTCCCCTCGATGCATTATTTATGTCCTTTAGGCCATATTTGTCACATATTTACATCGCTTTAATAAATGGCATCATGCATAAACCATAGAAAGGGAATGCCACATAGGGAATCCCGTGTTTAGGAATAAGCCACCTTGTGTCTCGGATACTTAATCCAGTGAGACTTGCACGTTTACATTTTGTACCATCCAAAGGGGTAGTGCACAAGGTAAGGTAGGATCCGATCATTTTCATGAAGCAATTTTTGGAATATGAGCATCTAATAATCACTTTTTGGCCATTTTCTCAAAATTGGTAAAATTCCCTTGCGTAAAAGGACATTAATTCGAAGAAAATTCACAAATGATTCCTCATTGTTGAGACGATAAATATAGAGGCCAAATTTTGATTTTAGAAGCTCATAGACCAAGGCATTGTAATGATTTCTTGAAACCACCCAGTGGGCGAATAATTCAATCGATTTTTGAACAAATCATCCATCTTATCCAATCCATTTTTTTCCAATTCATTCAATTTTAGTTCAATCTAGTCATTTTTGAATAAATTCATTTCATCCAATCCATTTGACCAATGTACCCTTTTTAGGGTCATCCGGTCGATTTTTGCATAAATTATCAATTCAATTGACCAAATTACCCTTTTTAGGGTCATCCGGTCGATTCATTCAATAAATCATCAATGCCTTTGACCAATTTACCCTTTGAGGGTCACCTGGTCGGTTTTGAATAAATTATCAATTCATTTGACCAATTTACCCTTGTTAGGGTCATTCGGCCGATTTTTGAATATATCCCTAATTCAATTTCATTCATTTGACCAATTTACCCATTTTTAGGGCAACCGAGCCGATTTTGAATAAATCATGTTTCGTTCAATCTATTTGATCAATTTACCCTTTTTAGGGTGATCTGATTAATTTCGGATAAATTTCATTCAATTCATTTGACCTGTTTCCCTTTTAGGGTAATTCGGTCGATTTTAAATAAATTGTCAATTTCATTCAACCCATTTGCCCTATTAGGATTTCATTGTCAAATTCCAAATTGGGAGGTCTAGTCAATTTTGAAAAATCGTCCATTGCATCCAATCATTTGATCAATTAGGGTTTTGACCCGTAATTCACTGAGAAAATTTGTTAAAACGAATTCCAATCTTTTCGATGGGAGGTTCGTCAAGGTCAAACCCGTGCCTTTTGCAAATCAAAGGTGATCAATCTATTCGGACGTTGACCTCATTTTGACAAATCTCTCATCACCCCAATTGACCAAATTCTTTCAAAATTATTTTTCACTCCATGAGCTGATTGGATCCATCAGGTATTGTATAGTGCCTGCTCTGGAGGATTGCATTTTCATGCTAGGCCTACCCTTGGCATAAAAGGGTTCTCCCATAGGACATGCATACCGATTTTGCAGTTTTGCCTACTAACTCGGGGTATTTTTCTTTTGTTTCCCCCCTCCCCTGCATTCATAAAAATATTTCAATAAGACGAAAATGTTCTTCTATATCTGATGATAATTTTAATCCAATAAAGTTTGAAGATTACAAGTGTTATTTGATTCTTGGGCGGATCCTACGATGAAAACCCTCTGAGAGATGTTGTAATTGTTTTCCAAAGGGAAATTTTGTATATTTGAAAAGGAGACAAAAAGTGTATATGTGGAGCTCTTTACAAGTTTCTCTCTTCTCACTTGTATCGTAATTGAATGAGAAAATTTGTTTCAAACTTTTTCAGCAATAAACTTTTTGGACAATCATTGTTTTGTGTATATTTATGTACATTTCATTCTTTATTCTTATTCATTGGAGATTTCATGATGAATTTTAAGAAATAAGACTAAATTGGGATTTTTTCAACCTCCGACCTGAAAATTCACAATAAGAGTGTTCAGAATTAAAAGAGGTCATTCAGAAGGCCCAATGAGATATCTTTTTTCCTTCACTGAACCCCAAAATAAAATCAGTCACATTGATTGATAAATCGCAAATTGGGGCCATCTTTGCTTGAAAATATCCATTGGTTTAACCGGATTCAATTCACATCTAAGTGAAAGCAAAAATGTGCATTATTCTTGTTTGTTTTGAAAATTTGGAATGATACTTTGAGCATTCGTTTCACTACCTATACAGATTTTTATCACTTGCTCTCCCATTTGAGCCTATGAAAGAATAATTTCGTTTCAAATAAAGGCCTTAATGATCTCTACCCTATATTGGAAAATTTTCAAATATCAAATAGGGGAATGGATTTTCAATGACCGTTTCGTTACTTTGGTTGTCATGAAGTGTAAGAATGATACTTTGGCCATCGTTTCTACAATCCAAACACTATTTATCCCTTGCATCCTCATTTGAGCAAAAATTGGTGGTTCTTTTCGACTGCACATATGATCGCACCCCACATTGGGGAAGGAGATTGGGGAATTTTAAAAAAAGAGAAAAGCAAAAATGCTAGAATAAGGAGGGAACCGCAAATTGGGGAAATTTGATTCCACTTGGGGTCCAGTTTTGAAAAAAAGAAGAAGAAAGAAAGGGAAGAGTTTTGTCCGCACGGATCGCCTACGTTTCACAAATATGGACGAACAAGGGTCTTCCTCAGTCAGTTAATTCAGATACACGCAAAAAATTTCGCATTAGCGAAAATTTCCTTTCAGAGTTATTGTAAGGAACGGAATACAAGTCAGGCCATCTTCTTTTCCAATCGAACATTTTATCCCTAGTTATCCCTTTTGAGCCATCAGAATAAATTATTTCGTTTGGCGAACCCTGAGAATCGCAAACCCCACACTGGGGGCGAGTTTGAGTTGAAAAGAAAATTTCAAGAAGTGAAAAGTGAAAAGCAACAAGATCAAAAACAAAGGAAGAAAAAGAGAACCTCAGTTCAAAAATAAACTGGGGCAAATTTCAAAAGAATGGCAAAAGGCCGAAAAGTCAAAAAAAGAAAGAAAATGAAAGAGAAAAAGCCTCAATTGAGCAAAAACTGGGGCAAATTCTGATTTAACCCTAAAATAGGGTTGACGCAACAATGCGATCTCAGATTCTTCAAACCAGTTTTGAAATCCGTTTTCAAGCCTTAACTTTTCTAAAGCACCCCACCTGACCCCATTACAAAAGCCAAAAGTCCTGACTTCTGTTCTTTGCAATAGCCCTGTCAAGCAAATTTCTGATGCTGGAAGTTTTTGCTGTATTCTGAATTGATTAGGTGTGAGGTTGACACTGCTCTTCATGTGAAACCCCGCGAAGGGGGAAAAAGAAAAGGAAAAACGAGCGAAATGAATGCAAAAGAAAGATGCAAAAAAACAAAACAAAAAGAAAAAGGAAAAAGATTTGATGCTGAAAGACCCTGTTGGGTGATGATAAAAAGTCAAACAAAGTCCAAGAATCTGGAGTCCAGATGGGGGCAATGTTGAAAAATGCGATCTTCGATGCAATGTCCTTTGGAAATTATTTCTTTAGCTATCGTTCTCAAGCCAAATTACAAGCTAATAAAGTCCATCGTTGACTTATTCTTTCATGACAATCCAAAGTGAGGATTATGCTCGTAAGAAATCCATCAATCATTTGTGATCATGGGAGTATAACCAGTTTTCACCGGTTTAGCTATCGTTTCTACCCATTTTGTTGCAAGCCTGTCAAGCTTGTATGTTGACTCAGTTTTCTTGGCATATAAGGGTGACAAACTATTTTGCTTTCATGAAGACGTGATATCGAATGAGCACAAAATGAGACAAATCTTGACCTCCCATCTTCCTTTAGCCATTTCCAAATCAAAAATATAGTCACTTGATTGGTCCTGACAGATGAGCCAACAAGAAAGGGTCACCCACTACCCAAAGCACCGATGCTAAAAGTGAGGGAGAAATCTTCTTGAATTTGGTGTTATCTTGGAAATATTCATCATGAATTTTGCTATATGAGTTTAAGCAAGACATTTCAATTTTCTTCACATGCTATGCTTACTTTGTTCAAACAAATGAAGCGTCATCCAAGCAAAATTTTTTGAAGTCAAGTGAGCCCATACTGGGGCAAATTTTTGTTTATGAGATTTCACAAAATAAGCCCACACAGGGGCAAATATTTGTGTAATCCAATTGAGGATTTCGTCCAAGAATCAAATAATGTATTTTTTCAAGTCAATCACGCTGCCCTTTTCATGAAAATTTGAATGCATGAAAGCCCCCTGTGCAGGTATTCATAGTTGAAATCGACGAAAGAGCATCTGGCGATGTGGAAGGCCGACGCCGAAGAAAGAGAAGAAAGAAGGGAAAGAGAAGGCCCTACACTGGGGCAAATTATTTTTTGAAAAAATTCTCTCGAAAAATCAGAAAATTCAAAAGTCAAAAATCAAAAATCAAATTCAAATTTTTGTTACTTGGAAAATCAAATTTCTTGATTCCTGACAAATCAAATTCAAGTTCTTGACCAATTGGATGGTAGGACGGGGTCTTATCCCGCTGACCATTCACTTTATCTCGTTGGGCCTGGATGTCGTGCCGCCAACATCACTTTATCACGTTGGGCCTGGATGTCGTGCCGCCAACCTCACTTTATCATGACAAAATTTTATCAAAAAGCATTTCCGGGTCAGTCCCATGACCAAAAACATTTTCGGGTCAGTCCCATGATCAAAAGCACTTTCGGGTCAGTCCCATGATCAAAAACATTTTCGGGTCAGTCCCATGATCAAAAACATTTTCGGGTCAGTCCATGAATCAAAAGGATTTCCGGGTCAGTCCCAGATCAAAAGCATTTCCGGGTCAGTCCCACGATCAAAAAGCATTCAAGAAGCAAAGATCAAAAGCCATTTTCCGGGTCAGTCCCACGATCAAAAGCATTTTCGGGTCAGTCCCACGATCAAAAGCATTTCCGGGTCAGTCCCAAGATCAAAAGCATTTCCGGGTCAGTCCCACGATCAAAAGCATTTCCGGGTCAGTCCCACGATCAAAAGCATTTCGGGTCAGTCCCACGATCAAAAAGCATTTTCGGGGTCAGTCCCCGATCAGAGCATTTCGGCGTCAGTCCCGCGATTCAAAGCCTGTTCGGGTCAGTCCGCGTTAAAATTCGGGTCAGTTCCCGCGCAAATCTTATTCGGGTCAGTCCCACGATCAAAAGCATTTTCGGGTCCAGTCCCATGATTATTCGGGTCAGTCCCACGATCAACAGCATTTTCGGGTCAGTCCCACGATCAAAAGCATTTTCGGGTCAGTCCCACGATTCAAAGCTTATGCGGGTCAGTCCCACAATTCAAAGCCTGTTCGGGTCAGTCCCACGATTCAAAGCTTATGCGGGTCAGTCCCACGATCAAAAGCATTTTCGGGTCAGTCCCACGATTCAAAGCTTATGCGGGTCAGTCCCACGATCAAAAGCATTTTCGGGTCAGTCCCACGATTCAAAGCTTATGCGGGTCAGTCCCACAATTCAAAGTTTGTTCGGGCCAGTCCCATGATTTGAATTTCCTTCTCTAGTCAGTCCCAATTTTAATTTTTCTGTTCGGGTCAGTCCCATTTTAAGTTTCTGTCTGGGTCTATCCCATTTAAATTTCTGTTCGGGTCTATCCCGTGGGTCTATCCCAATTTTATATTTCTGTTCGGGTCTATCCCGTGGGTCTATCCCATTTACATTTCTGTCTGGGTCTATCCCAATTAAATTTCTGTCTGGGTCTATCCCGTGGGTCTATCCCAATTTTAAATTTCCGTCCGGGTCTATCCCGTGGGTCTATCCCATTTAAATTTCTGTTCGGGTCTATCCCGTGGGTCTATCCCCGTTTTAAATATTCGTTCGGGTCAGTCCCGTTTTAAATTTCGTGTAGGGGTCAGCCCCCATTTCTAAAGCGTCCATTGTTCGAGACGTGTTCGTCGCCAAATAACACAGGTGAGTATTTGGTGTCTACTTCTTTGTCTCAAGTTTTTCCAAAACTCAGACAAAGAGGGGCAAACTGTAGACACCAAATTTTTGGTGAAATTTCATTTTTAGTTTTTTATTTATTATGTTCATTTTTAGTTTTTAGTTTCCAGTTTTATTTTTTATTTTTAAGTTTTATCATAGAATTTGTTGAAAAGAAAAAAAAGGAAAAAGAAAAAGCATTCAAAAAAATATGATTTAGTCGTTTGTAATTTAAATTCAATGCTTTCTTGGAAAAAATGAAAAAATGAAAAATGAAACAAAAAAGATGGAAAATGGCCATTTTTGTTGTTTTTAGTTGTTTAGTTTTTTTAAATTATTTTCATTATTATTATTATTATTATTACTTGGTTTTTGTCAATTTGTTTTTATTATTATTTATATTTTATCATTTCTGTATTTATTAAGTTGAAAGTTAAAGTTAAAAAAAAAAAAAAAAAAAAAAAAAGGGAAAAGTGAAAACGCGCAGCATGAAGGCTGCGTTTTTGCCGCAGCTTGCAAGTGAACTTTGGGGAGCTCCTTAGCTGCAAATTTTGGAGAGATAGCTGAGTGTTTAGGGTTGTGAGGTTCCTGGTATAAATAGCAAAAAGAAAGGATAGCCGCGAGAGAGGATCCTTATCGGGGGAAAGACAGAAAACAGCAAAAAAAAAGCTAAGGGAGAAAACCAGCAAAGGGAAAGAGAGAAACTGAGGGGAAGGGCTTCATCTGAGGAGTGAACGGCTGGGGTTTAAGGGAAGTGATAGCTGCAAATCTGGAGTGAACGGAAAAATCAGAGGGAAGGAGAGCTAAGGGGGGACGAGAGAGAGCAGCAGCCGAAAGAGAGAAATCGAGAGAGGGCATCGAGGAAAAGAAAAAGCTTACGGCAAAAGAAGGAAACAAAGGAAGGATTCTGGGTTGGCGGCTGGGGTAGAGAACAACAAAAAGGGGCCGAGGGATTGAGAGAGTTTCGAGAAATCAGAGAGTAAAAGGAAAAGAAAAGAGACCAGCAAGAAGAAAGTGAGAGGAAAACAAGAAGGAAACATTTTCAGAAATTTGCCCGGATGATGAACCAGGCTGGCGATTCACCCTGTTCTCACTCATTTCAGATCTAGATAGTCTATATTTCTGAGAGATCTCTTTTCCTACACCTTCTTGGGATGTCTGGGAGCAGCTTTCGTTCAGCAACAATCGACTGAAAACATCTCTAAGACAGCTAAATGGAAGCTCCAAGTGGCGGGTTCATCAGCGCTATGTTTTACGGCGGCGATATTCCTTTGCTTCGTTCCCCAGATTCTGTACAGCCTTCCCACGACTCTTTGCTTCCATCCGGGTTTAGAACACCCTTAGGTAACCATGTCTCCCTCCCTGGTTTGATTTAACGTACTTTTGCATGAAGAACAAGATCCGTTTGATGTTTTTTTGTTTTTTGCCACAGCCTTTCCCTTGCTGTCTGGTTTTCCTTCGTTCGGCATTTAATGGTCTTTGCATGATGCATGTTTACTGAATATATCATTTTCGTTTGGGTCAGATTGCATATTGATTGATGAGTCTGTTAGCTTTGGTTTTTGCTAATGAAGATTTGTCCGATGTTAGATGCTGTGGAAGTAAGGATGAATGTTTGCTTTTGACTTGGGCTTGGTACCAGAATTTGTTGCGTGCAATGGCTGGAACCTTTAGAGTATCAGAAATCTGCTGCAGAAATGTTAATGTAGTTCAGTAGCTAAGTGTCTAAAGGCTATAGTGCCAAAGTTTCTGCTTGCTTGAAATGTTCATGTTGCTTGACTGCGATGGTTTTTCCATGATTGACAGCAAGTTTCCACTTTTTCTTTGCTGCAATTTTTTTTTTATCCAGTTGCCTTGATTGAATCTCCTGGGATAGATATTCGTGTTAGGTAGTGTTAATAAGAGTAATTTGAAGTCTTTGCTTCAGGTTTTGATTGTTGAATTAGCAGATTTTGTTTGAATTACTTCACACGAGCACGTCTAGGTGAATCACCAGATATTGTTGAAGTTGTAAGAACTCAGAATCTCCACGAGACACTCCCATAAAACTGGTTTTCCTGTCTCGATAAGTTGCTAAAGAGAATTGCAGCAGTTTCTCTTCTCAAATGTTGGCATGTTTTCTAGCTCATCTTATTGCATTTTTGTCCTTAAGTCTGTTAGATTTCTATCTACTTTTGTCGTAAATATCTGCACTTTGTGTTGAATGGGTGAAGATACGTTGGGATCCTGGGCAGGAATGTTTGTCTCGTTTGCAAATTCAGAATAATAGCTTCAAATTGCAGATTTGTTTTTCTTTCTTTGTAGCATTCGAATGACCACTTTGCTTGGATTTCTTCCATCTAATTGATTTGTTAAGTGATGTTTAAATGGAAGCAATCTCAAAGTTGTTGTATGGAATCTGTTTTTGCCGAAATTGAAAGAGGTTTGCGCATGAAAATTTTCCAGCACTTATATAATCACTTGCCAAGTTTTTTTGTTTTAGTCTATTTTTAGATGTTGAAGTTATGTACTTGGTGGTTTAGTTTAGAGTTTTGGTTTTGTTTGAGAAAGTTTGATCAAAAGTTGCCTGGGGACATGAATTTGCAAACAGAAAGTGCAGTAATTGCTTGTTTCTTGTTGTAGAATGTTATCTTACGTTAGTCTGCATGCATGCAAAAATAATTCTGAAAATTGCACTTTGACCCCTTGGTTTCTAACTAATGCCGCTATGACCCAACCAATTAAATGTTTTCTTCAATTTGGTCCTTGGCTGTTTTAATTTTTGCAATTTCATTGCTTGCTTTGCTTCAACTAATTACCATGCTTTGTCAATTGCACTTAAGTCATGACCTTGGGGACTTTATGACTAAGTGAGCCTTGTTTTGCCCATTTCTTTTAATTTTTCTTAAATAAAGTGGTGCCTTGACCTTTTTATTATTTTGGAGGGTAATTGAATAATTTCACTTCATTGGGGCGTCAATTCAAGGGAGGTACACTCTATCCCTCACTTGCACTACATTTGACCTTACGTGCTCCTACGTGTTATGTGAATATGCATGCCTACCCCGCTTTCCTTACCTCCTTGCGTGCATTTAATTGCTTTTACGTTTATTTAAGCTTTATGGGGTATGTGTACACCTCTTGGCTTGTAATAGATAGGGCTCGGAGAGCATCTTGTCCATTTCCCCTTCCCCTTTATGCTTTTATGGGGTATGTGTACACCTCTTGGCTTGTAATAGATAGGGCTCGAAGAGCATCTGGTCCACTTCCCCTTCCCCTTGCTTGCTTGTTTTTGTTGCTACATGTTAATTGCTTTATTAGGCTCCTGCATCTAGTCGAGCATGCTAAATGTTATGTGCTATGTGTTTACGAGTATTTTGGCATGTCTACTTGCTTTCATAGCCATGAATGAATGGAATGGATGAATGTACGTTTCCGCTAGTCCAACGCTAGTCGGAATTCATAGAATGGGCTAGTCCAACGCTAGACCCTTAGGGATTTCCCCCCATTAGCATGTCATTTGCTTGTTCACCACATATCATGCATTTTTCTTAGTTTTTATCACTTGGCATGCTCCTTGAACCCCCTTTCCCTTCTTTTTAGGATTTTTGCATATCATGATAGTTATAGTGTACATTTGCATGAGAGTCCCCTCTTGATAAGGGAAACGAGCGAGTGTGGCTACTCGATAGCCTTAGCACGCTAGTTTTGCCTTCTAATCAAAGGGAAAATCAAGTCACGATTTAGGTCTCCCCGTACCCAATATGCATGAATTCCCTAGGCTCATGCATTCTCAATCCACTCTATCATTACACTTTCACTTTCGTCTCATTTGCACACATGCACCTTTTTATCACCTTCACTTGCACACGAACACTTTTTTGTCTCCACTTGCACACGAACCCTTTTATCTTCACTTGCACACGAGCATTTTATCTTCACTCGCACACGAGTACTTTCATCTACATTTGCACACCTTCACTCTTATCTTATTACTTTTATCATTTTTCTCACTTCACACAAACTCACACCTTCACATGGCATGCATTCCACTCATTTTTCACGTCATTTAGGTTTAGGTGTGACCTCTCCAAAAGGATCATTATTGGGCTTCACAATTAATGTGATTGGCACCACTCAACCTTTGAAGAGAAATTTCCCCCAATCCCCCTAGGTCTAGGTTTTTGCATTCATATAGACATATCCAATACGCGATACATACCTTGGGTAGAAAAATTAGGAAAAATTGGTTAAGTCGCGCAACTAGCCTTGGCTAGGTCAAAGGGGTGCCTTGGATTCTATCCTTGCCTTCCCCTTTGTCAAACGTGACCCCCGAACCTTTTTCTTTGGCTTACGTGGACTAGGAGTCGTTTTAAAAAGGGTTTTACTACTTTGTCTTAAAAAACACTTTTTGGGTGACTTGGTACACCCCAAATCTATACCAAGTGGCGACTCCGTTTTCATATTTAAAAAACCCTTTTTAAAATTTCATTTGGCCAAATCGTCGCTTTCCAAAGTCCCATGGCCTTTTACTTTTCATTTTGCACACGTTCACACCACACTTCACACACACATCACTCACACACATTTCATTCGATCAAAAAGTGGGGCGCGACATAAGGCATATATCTTTGCCGGTACTTTTGTTCGATTCCCTCTTTCATTCACTTGTTTCGGTTTGGTTCCATCCTGTGGTTGAGCACTATTCCCCCTGGGCTGCTTCATCGGGCAACTACTAATTTGGTGATCGCTTCTCCGACAAATCAAACATTGTCGCCCTTTCCTCCAACACTCATTCTCACTATGATTTACCTTTCCACAATATCCGCAGGCCAGGTGAGAAGCCACCTTTTGGCTTTCTTGAGAAATTTCCCCGTGACCTATTTGACTTTCTTTGGTAAATCTTTCATCTAGTGCTCCTAATGTCCATGGTGGGCGGGGGTGAAGGGTTCACTTTTTGTACTTTAAAAGGCGCTATCTTTTCGCTAGATTCCTCAGATACACTACCAGATGCACCCTTTTTTCGTGTTTGGAAGGCTTTTACCTGTGCCTTTGCATCCTCAATCCTTTGAGCTTTCTCAAGGGCTTCCGTAAAGCTATTAACCTGAACCGCCGCTAAAGCTTCCTGGATTTCCAGATTCAACCCTTGTATGAACCGTCTCGTCTCACTCTTCTCCGCTCCGTGGCCACCAATTCAGAAGCAAACTTGGACAGTTTAGTAAATTTAGTCTCATATTCGGCCACACTCTGGGTTCCCTGACGTAACCCAATAAACTCGTCCTCTCTCCTTTCTTGGACTAAAGGTGGGAGATACTTCTCGTTAAATTCCCTTACAAAGTTCGTCCATGTCCATGCAGTCTGTTCTCTTTCCCATTTTTCCCTAATAACATTCCACCATGCTCGGGCCGGTCCTTCGAATTGAAATACAGCAAAGTTCACTTGTCTTTGCTCCGTGCAGTTTAAAGCCATGAAGATGTTAATCATTGCCTCCAACCACTGTTCAGCTATATCCGGATCAGGCCCTCCAAGAAATTTCGGAGGTAGAAACTTTTGAAACCTCTCAAGAGCCTTATCCTCTCCTATCTCAGGATTCCGGGGTTGATTCACTAGCATTTGGCCTTGTTGATATACCAGTCGTGCCAAGATATTTGTCATTTGTTGCATCGCCGTCGCCATTTGATCTCCAGCCTCAACCCTCGGTCCATGTTCTTGCTCGGCCACTGTTTCTCTTTCTTCTCTTGGTTCTTGAGCTCGCTTAGTCCCACGGCCATGACCACGTCCGCAACTACGTCTCCCTTCCATACCCTTTTCTCTCTCTTTTTTTTTCCAGAAGGTGATTTAGTATATAATGAAATAAATTGACTAAAACAACAAGATATCTCACTCCAAATACACAAGGAGACACACCATATACACAAAGAGACATCTCAAGTCAGACAAATAGTCAAAGGCCGCAAGTACTATACATGTTGGTATTAACATACCACAGGCCAAAGACGTGCAGGAACAATGCAAGGGCAAAACGAAAGGAAACGCGACTTGTCATCCCACACTCATATAAAATCACCCCCGTCCGGTGTCTTACTTCACTTTCTATCCGAACTAGGCGCCCGTTGATCTCTTGTACTCACTCTAGCCAAACACGAACCTGTTCATGTTCCTCAAAATGAAATTCTCAAGTACTTAGTAGCCCTCGACTCTGGAGTACTCGGGTAAAAGAATCCGAAATAAGATAATTCACATCTCGAGTTGTTCAGTTCCAAGAGTAAATTATCTACAATCGAGATTCCTACCTGACGTCCCTATCAAGTGTCCTCAAATACCATGATAACGATTTAAGACCTATAACAATTCATGATTCATAGCTTATGCTCAAAAGAGCACTTAGTCCTTCACACTTATTCACCACTTGGCCCAAGCTCACTCCGCGCAGAGACCACGCGAAACAGGCTCTGATACCACCTGTGACTGCCCCACCTCCCCCTAGGGCGTACCAGAGGGTTCGGCGAACCGCCTGCCCAGCTCTCGTCGGGGCTCACTACAGTCCTCAAATACAAATGAAAAAAATAAGACCACAAGAACAAGTGTAACAATAATTCCAAACACAAAACATATACTTATATACATATCTGTCTCAAAAGGAATACAACTCAAATATACAAAGGTTCTCAATTCTTCATACATCCAACTCTTGCCAAGCACTAGGGCGAGAACCATTACAAAAACAATTTCAAAAGAACTAGACTAGGCTAGTCTATACAGATCTCTCGTCCTTGCTCGCATCCCCTGTTAAGGAAAACTGATACGATTGAGCACGAGGCCCAAAGTGTACAAGTAGACCCTGTGAAGGTGCCCCAAGGCCCAGTGACACGAGCACGAGCTAAGAGATTCAAGGAGTCTCTTCAAGCCTTGGTACGTGCCATCCAAACCCAAGAGAAACCGGGCATTGAAGGAATTGAGTTGGAATATCCTTGCACGACTACTAAAATGCTGCTTACAATTGAAGATGCGAGTGTTCAAGCTCCAAACGTACCCTCGCTGAGCCGTACGGGGGTCTCGCTGTTGATCTATAGTTAGTTGGGCTAGCTTTCGGTCAAATGAAGGCCCAAGGGGCTGGCCGAACTTTCCTTGTTATTTTTCCAGTTTATTAGGTCTTAGTCACGGCTATTAATAGCCTCAAGCCGCATGTTACATTCAGTTTTTGAGAGTATTGAATAAAATTTCCAGAATTTCGTCCATTCCTTGTGGCAAATTCCCTTAGCTTGTAAAAGCTAAGTTGAACATCCTAGAGTTGATCCTAGACTGTTCTTGACTTATCAATCAAGCACACATACTTGATTGTGGCGTCCTCTACCGTTAAATCTGTTCTTGAGTGGTCCAAGTTCGGGTTCAACTCCGTCAAATCTTCATCGTGTTCCTCTAGATCCGAAGTAGCTTCCGCGTCTCGTATCAGCTGGCATCAGAGCTAGTTAGAGGTATCACGAATATCCCTTTTTATCGTTTTTAGATCTATTTTAGTCTTCTAAATTCGTAGCTCAAGTGCTCGGGTTTGTCAAGTCCGAAATCTGTCTTTGTTGTTTCCTTGTCAGAAATCTGTCTTTGTTGTTTCCTTGTCAGAAATCTGTCTTTGTTGTTTCCTTGTCAGAAATCTGTCTTTGTTGTTTACTTGTTGTCTGAAATTTTCTGTCCAGTTTTGTCTTGTGTTTATGTTCTGTTTAAATCCAAAAAAAAAAAAAAATCTCTTGTGTTGCATACCTTATTGTCATTCCCTTGAGTCGTTGCTGGAATTAATTTGCTGGGATACCGAATCTGTTTGCACTTGTTTCTTGAACCTTTGTGTTGTTGCTTTGCAAAACTCGAACATCAAAACCTTATTGGGGAAGTCTTGAGCTTCTTGGATCAAAGAGGTTAATCTTGGCAGTCTTGAAACCTGAAATAAACCTTCAACCGTGTTCTTGTTTTCATGGAACTTTGATCTTGAAACCAAATCTGTCCAAGTTGTTTACGTTAATTGCTGTGAAATTGTGGTCTAAGCTAGCTGGCTATTGTGTGAAAACACCCCAACAGAAGTCAAAAAAAAATTTCAAGAAAGACGGCTCTAGTTTCCAATTCTTGACCAGCCTTCAAGTTTTACCAAATCTGATTCAAAGGTCAAAAAAAATTTTCAAGAAAGACGGCTCTAGTTTCCAATTCTTGACCAGCCTTCAAGTTTTACCAAATCTGATTCAAACTTGGACTTTCAAATCTGAACAGCCCTATCTGATTCAAACTTGGGTCAGCATTCAAGCCACCAAATCTGATTCAAACTTGGACTTCCAAATCTGAACAACATCCAATTCTTGACAGCCTACAAGTTTACCAAATTTGGTGCAAAATCTGACTTCCAAATCTGACCAGCCCCAAAATTTCGAATTTGGACCACTTGGGACTCCCAAATCTGACCAAACTCCAAGGTTTCTAATCTTGGCAACCCCAAGTGTCCAAATCAGATCACGGACCAAAAAGACCACGGACCAGCAGCTCAACACATTCCAGAAATTTGGGTTTCGGGTAGAGTTTTCTAGGATTTTCAAAATTTCAGCATTCAAGTTAATTGTCTTACATTCTTTTGAGTCGTTAGTTATTGTCCAGCTATATTCTGAGTCTTGAGTCGTGTCTAGGTGTTCAGTCATTCACCTCCATTTATTGCTACTAGCTTGTGTGTCACTTGTTGACTAGTCAAGAACGTACACTGCGGTGACGCCTAGTTTGTTCAACTCGAGCAACTAGCAAGCCAAGGAATTGCAAAGGCAAGTGGAGGAATTGCTAAGGAAAGGTTGGGCTAGAGAAAGTCTAAGTCCATGCGCTGTACCAGTGATTCTCGTGCCAAAGAAAGATGGAGCGTGGAGAATGTGCACCGACTGTCGAGCAGTCAATGCAATCACGGTAAAATATCGTCACCCTATCCCTAGGTTAGATGATATGTTAGATGAATTGCATGGTGCCATTATATTCACTAAAATTGATTTGAAAAGTGGTTACCACCAAATAAGAATGAAAGAGGGAGATGAGTGGAAAACCGCTTTCAAAACTAAACATGGTCTATATGAGTGGTTAGTAATGCCATTTGGCTTAACTAATGCACCTAGTACCTTCATGCGTTTGATGAACCATGTTTTGAGACCTTTTCTTGGGAAATTTGTAGTGGTTTACTTTGATGATATTCTGATTTATAGTAGAAGCTTAGAGGAACACTTTGAGCACCTCAAAGCCATCTTTGCAGTACTTCGAAGGGAAAGGCTATATGCCAACCTTAAGAAGTGCACATTTTGCACTGATCGTGTTGTGTTTCTAGGATATGTTGTAAGTGCGCAGGGCATTCATGTAGATGAAGAGAAGATTAAGTCCATCCAAGAGTGGCCAACACCTACCTCTGTAAGTGATGTGCGCAGCTTTCATGGATTAGCAAGCTTCTACCGTCGCTTTGTGAAGGATTTTAGCACCATTGCTGCATCTCTTACCGCGGTCATAAAGAAGAACGAGAAGTTCTTTTGGGGGGAAGCCCAAGATAAGGCTTTCCAATTGCTGAAACACAAACTCACACATGCACCACTCCTTGCAATACCTAACTTTGATCTCACTTTTGAAGTGGAATGTGATGCATCAGGTGTAGGAGTAGGAGCCGTACTCATGCAAGGAGGGAGACCGATTGCCTACTTTAGTGAGAAATTAAATGGCGCGGTCCTCAACTATTCAACTTATGACAAGGAGATGTTTGCCCTCGTACGTGCTTTGGAGACATGGTAACACTACCTACGTGCCCGGGAATTCGTCATCAAAACTGACCATGAGTCTCTCAAGCACCTAAAAGGACAACAAAAGCTGAGCAAACGGCATGCCCGATGGGTAGCCTTCATCGAGTCTTTTCCATACGTCATCAAATACAAAACAGGTAAGTCTAATGTAGTAGCTGACGCTTTATCTCGGAGACACATTTTGCTCACTGCCTTAGATGCTAAACTCCTAGGCTTTGAACTCATGAAGGAGTTGTATAAGGATGACTTGGATTTTGCCAACGCTTATGCGAATTGGGGAAAATCTGACTTTGAAAAGTTCTTTGTACATGATGGGTTCTTATTTTATCTTACCAAGCTGTGCATTCCTCGAGGGTCCATACGTGACTTACTTATTCAGGAGTCACATAGTGGTGGACTAATGGGACACTTTGGTGTCACCAAGACATTAGCTGTATTGCAGGAACACTTCCATTGGCCTCGCATGCGCAAGGACGTGGAGAGGATTGTTGAAAGATGTGGTGTGTGCCACAAAGCTAAGTCTCGGGTCAACCCAAACGGTTTGTATACTCCTTTACCCATACCTCACCAACCTTGGGTTGACATCTCCATGGATTTCGTGCTTGGTTTACCTCGTTCAAAGCGTGGCCATGACTCTATATTTGTTGTGGTAGATAGGTTCTCCAAAATGGCTCACTTTATTGCATGTCATAAGACGGATGATGCTTTACACATTGCTGATTTATTCTTTAAAGAGGTTGTTCGTTTGCATGGCATACCTAGGACAATAGTATCCGATAGAGATGTCAAGTTTTTGAGCTATTTCTGGAAATCTTTATGGGATCGGTTGGGAACCAAACTATTGTTCTCTACCTCTAGTCATCCTCAAACGGACGGACAAACTGAGGTAGTCAATAGGACTTTATCCACACTCCTACGTGCAATCATAAAGAAAAATATCAAGTCATGGGAGGAGTGTCTACCTCATGTTGAGTTTGCATACAATAGGGTTGTGCATAGTGCTACACAATTCTCGCCTTTTGAAGTTGTGTATGGTTTGAACCCCTTAACTCCCTTAGATTTGTTTCCATTACCTTCTTCTGAGCATATGAACTTAGATGGCAAGAAGAAAGCTGAGTTCGTGAGATCATTACATGACAAGGTTCGTACCAACATCGAGAGGAGGACGGCCCAATATGTCCAACAAGCTAACAAGCACAGGCGCAAGCTTGTCTTTGAACCAGGTGATTGGGTCTGGTTACATTTGCGCAAAGAGAGGTTTCCAAAACAACGGCAAAGCAAGCTGTCACCAAGAGGAGATGGGCCTTTTCAAGTCATTGAGCGCATCAACGACAATGCATACCGCTTAGATCTGCCTGGTGAGTATAATGTTAGTGCTACATTCAATGTTGCTGATCTAAGTCCATTTATTGCAGGGGACGAGTACGATTTGAGGGCAAATCCTTTTCAAGAGGAGGGGAATGATACGATTGAGCACGAGGCCCAAAGTGTACAAGTAGACCCTGTGAAGGTGCCCCAAGGCCCAGTGACACGAGCACGAGCTAAGAGATTCAAGGAGTCTCTTCAAGCCTTGGTACGTGCCATCCAAACCCAAGAGAAACCGGGCATTGAAGGAATTGAGTTGGAATATCCTTGCACGACTACTAAAATGCTGCTTACAATTGAAGATGCGAGTGTTCAAGCTCCAAACGTACCCTCGCTGAGCCGTACGGGGGTCTCGCTGTTGATCTATAGTTAGTTGGGCTAGCTTTCGGTCAAATGAAGGCCCAAGGGGCTGGCCGAACTTTCCTTGTTATTTTTCCAGTTTATTAGGTCTTAGTCACGGCTATTAATAGCCTCAAGCCGCATGTTACATTCAGTTTTTTGAGAGTATTGAATAAAATTTCCAGAATTTCGTCCATTCCTTGTGGCAAATTCCCTTAGCTTGTAAAAGCTAAGTTGAACATCCTAGAGTTGATCCTAGGCTGTTCTTGACTTATCAATCAAGCACACATACTTGATTGTGGCGTCCTCTACCGTTAAATCTGTTCTTGAGTGGTCCAAGTTCGGGTTCAACTCCGTCAAATCTTCATCGTGTTCCTCTAGATCCGAAGTAGCTTCCGCGTATCGCATCAGCGCTGATGCGAGACGCGGAAGCTACTTCGGATCTAGACTTAAAAATTTCAGTTTTGAGAAATTTCAGTTTTTCAAGGCCACTAGTTGGCCGAATATTGAGGTTAAAAATTTCAGTTTTGAGCCCCCCTCTTTGGACAAAAATGGTGTTGAAAATTTCTGGTTTAAGTGACCTTCTTTGTAGCTTAAAATCTGAGCCAAAAACTAGTTTTTGGTGAAGCCTCATGGCCAAAAGTTTGAGAAGAAAATTTCAATTTTTTGATCCTCTTCTTGAGCTAAAATCTTGCTAAAGCGATGGCTTTAGATGAACCATGATCGGAGCAATTAAACTGGCTTTAAACGAAAGGAAAAGAGAAAGGTTTCACAAGTAGGTTTGCTGAAATTTTCGTGTTTCAGTTTTCAAAAACCAGCTTTCGAAACACTATTGTATCTTGGTGCAAAAAAATTCAAATTGAGTTCTATTTGTTGCGTTTGAAACTAGACTTAAATTCTTTCAGTGGTATAAATTTCAAGGGCTAGTTCGATTCCTATGAATTTTGATAAATTTTCAAAGTTCACTGAAATTCAAGACTGTTTTGTCCTGTTTTTACTGAAGCAACAATTTGGAACTAAAATTTGACCGATTTTTTTATTTGAATCTGGTGAAGTGTCTTCTAGAGAGTTTTAGTTCATTGAATCTATTTTCCAACGATATAAAATTTGTAATTTTTGGATTTATGGAACTCAAGTTATGATTTTTCAAAGAACGTTACAAAAACTGAAATTCTCCTTATAAAGTGACAAAAGCTCAAAAGTGACTTGGAAACATTTTCTGGGTTCAAGCCTAACCTTTTTTATTGTTTGCACCCCATTTCATACTTGAAAAATGGATTTCGCCGAGCACATGAGATTTCTCTTGACTTGGATCGGAAAGCTTGCTTGTTTGGAAGTTGGCCAAGCTTCAAACAAAACTAGTTGGTTTCCTTTGACTCCGAAATAAGATTTTTCACCTCCTAGTTGGTTTCCTATTCGGGTGGGAGGTACCTCTCATCCCGACTTAATGCTATGATCGATTCTAAGTCGATTGGAGCGTTGTCTCTTCGACCAATTATACTTGTGGGGACGCCTCAACCCAGTGGCTAACCTCGTAACTCAAGCTGACAAGGGCTTGATCGAGAAACTTGGTGAACCTTGAGAAATTTTATAGGTTGATCTTTTGAGATATTGCTTAGCATACTCGAATAGTATTGCCATCTCGTGCTTGTTTGGTTCCGGATCCGAGAGGGTGCTATGGTGGATGGAGGAAATAAGTGGAGCTCTACGAACATGTTGTTACTTGAGTTGACGGAGGGTCAACCAAAGATAGTTTGAACCAGCCGAGATGTGGGGATAGCTCCTGAGAGCTCCTGTATCCTTTCTACTTGTGTTTTACTTCCTACTCGCTCACTTATATGAAATTCATGTTAAGTCGCTTTTAAGTGTGCTATTTGATTTTGTTCGTGCTACTTGCTTGCTTGCTTGATTTTTTCGGTATCATTGAGTGTTGGCTCACCCTAAGTTGTTATTTCTTAATAGGTTTTGGAAGTGGAAGTTGGGAAACTCTAGACTAGCGATTTTTGGTTGAAGTTAGTAAACCTCTTGTATGATATTTGAGATAATTGAAGTATAAACTTTGTTATATTTGGGATTTTGGATTGTAATAGTATATGGTAGTTTTAAAAGAATTTTGGCTTGTATATGCAAAGTATTCCTTTAATTCTAAATCTATGGTTGACTTGTGGATCTCTATTAAGCTAGAATGAGTGTGTAAATCCTGACGAGAGTTGGGCAGGCGCCCCACTGATATCCTAAAGCTCACCCTAGGAAGAGTTGGGGGTGTCACAATTGGTATCAAAGGTCTAGATTTGAAATACCTGCAATGGTGTTAGGAGTTCTGAGTCATGAACTTTCGGTCATAGAAATTCGTGATAAATCTTAAGTTAGATTTTGAGTGGCACCAGTAATTTTAAGGACCTAACCTTGAGTCTTGTAGGTTGTTTGTAGGAAATGGACAGTGGCAGCAACAGTGATAGGATCGAGGGACCTCCCCCAGTGATTCGGTTTTGGATGGTCGGAGGCGGACCCCCCTTCGGCGGTCACCCACTAGTCAGGTTAGGACATGCCCATGACGTGAGAGGTTCACCTACCCTAACCACGTGGTGTTAGGGATGGTTGAGGAAAGGAAACTATTGACCTATGACCTCAAGGTAGCTCGAGTAGAGATGGAGGTGATGAGGGCCACTCTGAAGCCCAAACTGCCAGGATTCAGGAGTTGGAAACTAGGGTCCTCGAGGAGCGTCAGAGGGCTGATGCCTCCCACGCTCAGTTTCAGGGGATCGATAGGCGCCTTATTCAGATTGTATAAGAGATGAGAGACCGTGTGGACGATATTCTGGCCGAGTGTGGGACCATGGCCGATCACATAGAGGAAGCCCTGGGTAGAGGAGGACCTGGGGATCCTGTCCCTGGTGATGAGGAGGAGATAGAGCCCATAGAGGCGGAGCCCGAGGAGGATCCTTCTGAGGATATGGGGTATGTTAGTTCGGTCCACTCAAACTAGTGATCTTCTAATCTTTTGATTTTAGCTAAGGACATAGAAGGGTAATCCTCGCCTTGAGGCCTTTTGTATTTTGTTGCATGTACCCTTTTATTTTTGAGGCATTTGGTTGCCTATGTCTTGTATTTGACATTTTGACTTGTTTTATGAACTCTTGACTTGTAACATGACTTTTAGTTTATGTAAAGAATTATACTTTAATTTCAAGTGTTCTTGCAACTTGCATATGCTTTTAAATTTTTATACTTATTTACTCTCTTTTAATTATACGTTTAGATTCTTGCTAAAAATGGATCGGCGAGAACCTGAACGAGGTCGTAGGCGTGGGTTTCGACAATCCCGCACTCCCGAGAGAAATAAGGGATCAGCGACTGGTCCGAACCAAAACCCTAGGAATGAAGGCGGTGACCAAGTGGTTACGGCCCTTAACCGTATACCTGATGTTCTTGAGCATCTAGCTGAGCATAAAGACCCTGAGCCAGTCAACCCGCCTAGAAACCATGAAAGGGGTGAGGATAGAGCCCTAGAGCGTTTCCTGAAGTTCGCCCCACCTAGATTTCACGGAGGATCTGATCCCGAAACAGCAGAAAATTGGTTTGAGAGAATGGTTGAGATCTTTACCACCCTAAATTATGCCGATGAGAGACAGGTAAACTTCGTCGTCTTCTAGCTCGAGGGAGCGGCGCACTTATGGTGGAATGTTATTAGGGCAAAATAGGAGAGAGAATAAACCCCCTGAACTTGGGCAAACTCTGAGAGGGAGTTTAACGTCAAGTTCCTCCCCCCAATGATACAAGAAAAGAGGGAGGACGACTTTATTAGGTTGACACAAGGGTTGTTAAGTGTGGCTGAGTGTGAGGAACGGTTCACCAAACTTTTCAAATCTGCCCCTGAGCTAGTGGTCACAAAGCACAAAAGTATAATGAGATTCATTCAAGGATTAAATGTAGAAATTCAAGAGTCTCTAGTAGTAGTCCAGATCACCACTTTTACAGATGCCTTGGATAAAGTACAGAGGGTAGAAAATGCTAAATTCCAATCCGAAACCTTTCATGCTAGAAAGAGGGGTAATCCAATCAATGCCCCTGAACCGTCCGAGAGGTCTATCCAACCCCTTAAGATGGGAAGATAGGCTAGAGGAGTGAGGATGCCTGAAAAACCAAAAGAAGATCCATCAAAGGGAGCCCCGCCAAAAGAAAATCAGAGTGGGCGAGATCAGTCGAAAGGGAATTCTCAAGCTAGTCAAGCCGTGACTTCTCGTGTGACTTGTGAATATTGTGGCAAATCTAACCACACTGAGATCGAGTGCTGGAGAAAGCAAGGAAAGTGTCTGCTCTACAGTAGTGCGAGCATCAGATCTCGAGTTGCCCTAATGCCCCTAAGGAAGGTGAGAATACTCAGCAGCCTGCTAGGTCCGCTTCAAAACAGTCGAGTGTCGGAGGAAGTCGACCAAAAGTGCCAACTAGAGCTTATGCCTTAGACAACCAGCAAATCCCTAACCCGACTGAAGTGAAGAAAAGTACGATCCCTAGTTTTCATCGTCTAGCTAGGATTTTAATTGATCCCGGAGCAACCTATTGATTCGTAGATCCTAGTTTTATGAATGGTATAGATGTAAAGTGTGATTTTTTATCTTTTCATTTGGAAGTTAAGACTCCTACAGGAGACCAGTGCCTAATTGCTAGTGAGATTTATAGAAATTGTGAGATTTGGATTGGTGAGAAAAAATTGTTGGCAGATTTAGTGAGCCTAACAATTAAGGGATATGATGTGATACTTGGGATGGATTGGTTGGCTCGATACCATGCTCAATTGGATTGTAAGATGAAATTAGTAGAGTTACGCATCCTGGGGGAAGCAACTTTGAATTAGATGTGAGGGGTATACTAGTATCGTCTGTTCTAATTTTGGGGATTCGAGCTAGAAAATTGTTGAGTAGTGGGCCTAAAGGATATCTAGCATTTCTTATAAATACACTTTGTGATACCCTAACTTTTAGGATACTATTGTTGTTTAGTCTCAAAGAGGATATTACGATTTCTTTTGTTTATTTTTATATTAAAACATTGTTTTGTTTTAAATTCTAGAAACCCTAAATTCTAAAAAAAATACCCTAGTTTACTTGTGTCTTACCGGTTTTCTTAAATCTCTCATTTTTAATCGAAACCCTAATTATAATCAATGGAATTGTAAACTCCCGCACATTTTTCTTAAAATTACTTTTATTTGGAAATTATTACTTTATAATAGCCTTACTACCCAATCACCCCACAATAAGTTCAAATGAATATAGAATTAAGGGTTTTTCCTTTTCGTTTTCAAGTTAGTGCGAATTAGGGTTTTTACTTCTATCCGTGGTGTAACTATCCGATGCGGAGTGTGGATCAAATTTGGTGATTAAGAGTGAGTTTTAGATGATATTAAGTGTGTGATTAGAAGTGATAATAATAAGTTAGTGAATTATAAGATAAAACCCTAGTATACGCGATTTAAGAAAAAAAACGCGTTGAACCGACGGGTACCGTTTGTTACCGAGTGAGTGCACCACTTGAACACCACTTTATTACCTTAATACCCTTACTATTAATTGAGCAAAATCAGCCTTAAAATATCTTCTAAAGCAACTGAAAATTTGGACAAAAAACAAGAGAGAGAAAAGAAATTTTTGACCACCAATCAAAGTGTGACATGTATTAAACTTTGACCAAGCATTTTTCTTTCTTTCTTATCTTCTTCTTGGCTCCATTTTCCTCCATTTTCTTCCCTTGTTGGTCGAACCTAGTGAGGAGAAAAAGAGAGTGAGAGCTTCAATTTCCATCTTCTATTTTACCTTGTTTGATTTGGAATCACAAAAACTAAACCGATTAAACTTGCAATAAGGTGACAAGGAAGCTTTGGGTGGAGTGATTTTTGCATAGGCAGCCTTGATTTTGTGTATTTCCTTGAGGTTTGAAGGTAATAAACTAAGAAACTCTTCTTCCCTTTCTTATGTTGCATTTGATTGGATATATGACTTGAAACTTAGAAGGATGATGGATGATAACCTAGATTGGTGAAGATTGATGGAATTTCAGCCTAGGGTTACATTTTCCAGCTTTAATGTTCAATTTCAAGTCTTGATATGCATTTTCCAACCATGAGATGAACCTGATAGTTGTGATATGAGATGGTTTAACTTTGATGTGAAATTTTAAGCTTTGGTATATGATTTTCTAGCTTTGGTTGCAATTTCCAGCTTTAGTTCTAGAATTCCAGCATTGATAGTGACAAAGCTTCCCTGCTTCTGACCAGTGCAATTCGTCCATGCTAGAAGCTGACTTAGCCTTAGTATAAAACATGAAAGTTGTAGAGAATGATTTTTTATAGTTTCATACAAAATTTCAGCCCAATCCGAGCACTGTAACTCATGAAAAGACAAAAATACCCCTGAGACTGCCTAGGTAGAGTCCAGCAGACAGTTTTGACATTCCTTCATGTTGGCTGCATTTTTCACCTTGATCTGTACCAAACCAATCTTTGGCCAAAACATGAAACTTTTAGCCCTATGTTTTAGCTTTCTAACGCCCCTAAGAACACCTCAATCTAACTTCAGTAGCCTGAGTTATTGTCATTTATGCATAGTACGGTTAACTAGCCCAAATGTGAGATTCTGGTTCTGTAAATTGAAATTTTGACTTACATACACTACGAACTGGACTGAGTGGTCTTCATCAAAGTTTTAGGCCTTTGTCTTAGCTTCGAAAAGGTATAAATTACATCTCAATCCGATAAGCGTAGCCTCGGTTTTGTCCGTTACGTAAAACAACATCAAATCTGTCTTTTGTTTCTTGACTCAAACTTCATTTCTGCACACGTTCCTAGCTTGATTTTGTACTTGTATGACTTTGAGCCTATTGAACGGCTATTGAAATGAGATTATTTTGTGTGTGTCTTTGAGACTATTTGAGGAAAATATTGAAGTCATAAATGGCTGGAAAATAGGTAAACACAAGGAGCATGCCGCAAAATTTTCACTAGAGGACTATTTTTGTTAGTTTTGTTACCATTCCGGCCGTTTCGGCCGATTTTGACATTCTTTTGGCCTTAATGTCATTTTTTACCCTTTTTTTTATTTTTAACCGTGTTCAATCCTTTAAGTTATAAACTGCTATGGTATGACCATTTCACTTATGTGTGTATATAATCTATCAATACAGACTGTGAGGCTTTTGACGGTGACGGTCAGGCTCAGTGAATTGTATTATTTTTCGTGCCAAACTTTATCAAGTGAGTAATTGGGTTGTTATTGATGTGAAATTGTTAAAGTGCTTTGTATATGTTACATGGGTACTTAGGCGAGGGTGTACTTTATCTCACTCGACCTAAGCGTATCCTTTGTTTTGATTTCATATGTGAGAATACATGTCTTATGTTGTGTGTCACCCTTTTGCTGTGTGCTGATGGGGGTGATTACATGACTTGAATATCACCCTTTTGTTGTGTGCTGATGGAGGCAATTACATGACTTGAATTAAACCCCTTTTTGCTGTGTGCTGTTGGGGTAAGTACTTTGTTGTGTACTTTGTTGAGAGATATCATCTATTGAGAGATTGGATATCTCAGGGCTTGGTTCCAGCCCGGTTCCAAGGGTAGACGAACTATTCGAGCCAGTCGGGGCTTGGTCGAAGATAGTTCCATGCTAACCTTGAGATTTAGTTCTTTGTTAAAGTTTTGATGAAAGCTAAGTTATTTTGTTTCGCTCGAGCTGCTGTGTGCTGTTGACTGGCCAGCGGGGGTTGATAAGGTGAATGGGAAAAGTTAAGTGGAGTCTACGATCTATGAGTACTTTGGTTGATGGAGTCTCAACAGGTGTTCAAGCTCAGGGAATTGAACTGGCTTTGGAGCCACCTGTATCCTACCATTGTGATGTTATCTTTCTGTTATTGATGTGAAATATCCTGATTTACTTGTTTATTGGATGTGATTTTACATTTTCTCCCCCTGATTATTCACTAAGCATATAGCTTACCCCATTCCATTTGTTTTCCTTAGCAGGGGGTACGAGCGAGGCGCGAGACTTGTACAGAGTAGTCTAGATTTGAAATTGTGATTTGTACTCGCACTAGCACCCGACTAGGGTTGATTGGATTTGGATTGTAAACACGTTAATGTATTTGGACGTGTATAAGCCTTGTAGCTTGCGTTACTTATTTGCTATGAATGTAAGTTATTTTCTCGAGTTTCGAGTGAGTGAGTCCTGGCGAGAGTTGGGCAGGTGACCCGCCGAACCCTGGGGTACGCCCTAGGGGGAGGTAGGGCCGTCACACACTTGGGATAAGGTAAAGTTGAAAAATGATACGCTCCTCGGTCAACAAGTTCCGAGACACGTAGCACGTTTGCCCAAGGATCTAGCTAGATTTCCAGCCGTTTGAATCTGCGAATCCTAGAATCAAGAAGGGCGACTCAACTTGATTGAAAGCGGTAGAACGGTGACTCCAATTGAGGTGGTTACTCAAGTAGATAGGCCGGATGAACAATCAAAGACAATACACAAGATTGCTCAAGAACCCTTGCCAAGCAAGTAACGGAATTGTATCTCTCGAAATTGAAGAGAAAACAATGGTCAATTTTATTATCAAGTGCGTAACCCTTCAACCGTACAAAGTGAACCTTTTTATAGGTTAAAGGACTAACGAAACCCTCAAGGAAGAGGATCACAACTAACCTAAGACTGGGGAAGGGGGGTTCGGCCACCTTTGGGCATAAGTGGGCCGAATTCTTGACTCCAACAAAGTAACAAGCTAGTAACTAATCTAAACAATGACTCGATTGCCTAACAATTCGCAACTAGAGGCCTAAACAGTCAACCGACTCTACTTAGTGAAGTCGTGGTCTCCACTTGGCTCCTCATGGCCTTGGAACAATGTGTAGGTGCCTTGGGCCGCTACATCCAAACTTTCAATGTTCCTATGAATCCCATGTTGATCTTGGACACTTCGAACAAGGGTTTGAAGTAATTTTTTGAAGCGTTTAGCCCATGCACGTGTAACTGGGCCCAATGGGACTCGAACTGGGTCATCACGTGGGCTAAGGTCCGTGCACACATCAGTCCTCTCCACTTGAGAAGGATTTGTCCTCAAATCTGGATCCTCCTCGTCCAGGAATGGGCTCAAGTCCGCGACATTGAAAGTCGCGCTAACATTGTACTTCCCAAGTAGCTCTAACTTGTAGGCATTGCCATTGATACGTTGGAGCACTCGAAAGGGTCCATCTCTTCTTGGGGACAATTTGCTTTGGCGTTACTTAGGAAATCGTTCCTTCCTTAAGTGCAGCCAAACCCAATTTCCAAGTTCGAAAATCATCTTACGACGATGCTTGTTAGTTTGCTGAATGTATTGCTGAGTACGCTTCTCAATGTTGGCTCGAACAGCTTCATGTAATCTGCACATAAAATCAGCTTTCTTTTTCCCATCTAAGCTTGTGTGCTCAGAGGAAGGTAAGGGCGCCAAATCAAGTGGGGTCAGAGGGTTAAAGCCATAAACAACCTCAAATGGCAAGTAGTGTGTTGCACTATGAACAGTTTGATTATAAGCAAATTCAACATGGGGCAAACACTCTTCCCAAGATTTAAGATTTTTCTTAATCAAAGCCCTGAGTAAAGTACCAAATGTGCGATTGACTACCTCAGTTTGTCCATCGCTTTAGGGATGACTTGTGGTCGAAAATAATAGTTTAGTGCCAAGTTTAGACCACAAGTCTTCCAAAAGTAACTCAAAAACTTCACATCTCTATCACTAACAATGGTTTGAGGCATACCATGCAAACGTATAATTTCTTTAAAGAACAAGTTAGCAATATGAGATGCATCATCAGTTTTATGACAAGGGATAAAATGAGCCATCTTTGAGAATCGATCAACTACCACATAGATGGAGTCATTACCCCTTGGTGATCTAGGTAATCCCAAGATAAAATCCATAGACAAGTCTACCCAAGGATATTGTGGGATTGGTAATGGGGTATACAAGCCATATGGGTTTGTTTTAAATTTGGCTTTGTGGCAAGTGGCACATCTACCAACCATGCATTCAATATTCCTACGCATATGAGGCCAGTAAAAGTGTTCTTGCAACATTACTAAAGTTTTAACAATGCCAAAATGTCCCAGAAGACTACCACTATGTGCCTCTCTAACCAAAAGATCACGAATGGAAGAATTAGGCACACACAGCTTGTCCACATAGAACAAGAATCCATCATGAAAGAAGTATTTGCCATGCGGACTTTTAGCATAGGATGCATATATTTTACCAAAATCAAGATCATGTGCATAAAGTTCTTTGATCATTTCAAAACCCAGCAGCTTAGCATCAAGGAAAACAAGCAAAGAATGTCTACGAGATAATGCATCAACTACCACATTCATTTTGCCAGTTTTGTGCTTAATGACATAAGAGAAAGTGTCAATGAAACTTACCCACTTAGCGTGGCACTTACTCAATTTCGGCTGGCCCTTGAGGAATTTCAAGGATTCGTGGTCAGTATGTATCACGAATTCCCTTGGCCGGAGGTAATGTTGCCATGTCTCTAGGACCCTCACTAATGCGTACAACTCCTTGTCATACGTGGGGTAGGTCAATGTAGCTCTTCCCAATTTCTCACTAAAATATGCACAAGGTCTCTTGTCTTGCATGAGAACAGCTCTAATCCCTACAGCAGAAACATCACATTCAATCTCAAAAGTCTTGTCAAAGTTAGGTAATGCTAAAACAGGTGCATGTGTGAGTTTGTCTTTAAGGGTAAGGAATGCTTGTTCTTGGGCTTCTCCTTAATGAAATTTGTCATTTTTCTTGGTCACGACGGTCAATGAAGCAGCAATAATGCTGAAGTCTTTAACAAAACACCGATAGAAACCCGCCAATCCATGGAAACTGCGCACCTCAGGGACAGATTTTGGTGTTGGCCATTGCTTGATGGTCTCAATCTCGGATTCGTCTACTTTGATGCCCTGTGAACTCACAACATAACCTAGAAACACAAGTTCATTAGTATAAAAGGTGCACTTCTTAAGGTTAGCATAGAGGCGTGCCTTTCGAAGTGTATCAAATACCAATCTCAGATGCTCCATGTGTTGTTCACGCATGTTTCGACTATATATCAAGATATCATCAAAGTAAACAATAACAAATTTCCCTATGAATTGTCTCAAAACATGGTTCATCAATCTCATGAAAGTACTAGGGGCATTAATCAACCCGAAGGGCATGACTAACCACTCATAAAGTTCATGTTTTGTTTTAAAAGCTGTTTTCCACTCATCGCCCTCTTTCATTCTAATTTGATGATAACCACTTTGCAAATCAATTTTAGTAAAAATGACGGCACCATCAAATTCATCAAGCATATCATCTAATCTAGGAATGGGATGACGGTATTTAACAGTGATAGCATTGACAGCTCTACAGTCAGTGCACATACGCCAAGTACCATCCTTTTTGGGAATAAGTATAACAGGCACAACACAAGGACTCAAACTTTCTTTTACCCAACCCTTACCTAGTAGGCCATCAACTTGCCTTTGGAGCTCTTTAGTTTCCTCGAGGCCCATGCGGTAAGCCGATTTGTTGGGTAATGATGCTCCAGAAATGAGGTCGATTTGGTGCTCGATCCCTCGAGTGGGTGGTAATCCATCAGGGATCTCATCAAGGAACACGTCCTCGAATTCCTGCAACAGGGCAACCACACTCGAAGGCAATGCCTCATCGAGCTCATCAACATTCAACAGTACATGTTTGCAAATCAAAAGTAACACAGGTTGATCAGAATACACAATTTTTCGAACATCCTTAGCCTTAATTATCATGTTTTGCTTCCTAGTGTTGGATTTAATCAATGCATGTTCATGTGTTACACTAGGTGTACTCACTTGACCCTTGGCCGATTGCTCACTTATGGAAGTGCGGCAATTTCCAGGGTCGGCCGCCTTTTGTTTCCTCTTTTGGATGTCTAAGTTGTGACAGCCCCACCTCACCCTAAAGCGAACCAAAGGGTTCAGCGGACCGCCTGCCCAACTCTCGCCAGGACTACGGAGTCGAATCACACAAATCCGATATTACGCGAGATAGGACCCAAAAGAAATGAACGATTGAAGACCGCCAAACTTAAACATGGGGAAAACGCTTTCATATATACTTGTCGCTAGGTTTACAATTCAAATGGAACCAGTGAAACGAAATACATTTAGAGTTTGCTCATTCTCGAGGAGCTATACAAAAGAACAAAAGATTTTCTAACTAGCTCAACTCGCTTCTCAAAATCATGATTTCCAAAAGAGGTTCCTGTAAGGAAAACAAAGATAACGAGGAGGGGGTGAGCTTACGCCCAATGAGGTACCAAACATGTAGCAGAAAAATCAGGTATTTCACGTTATACAAACCAGATACACATGCTCGCTATAAAGTAAGACAGGTAAACACAAGAACTCAAATAGGAAGGATACAGATGGCTCTCAGGAGCCAGCTTTCCAGCGCAGTACTTGATCCAAGCCGGTTGACTCTCCGTCAACGTATATAGAACCAACACGTCCGTAGACCCCACTTTACACCAAATTCCGTCCACCAAACACCCCTTTACCGGGCCCGCTCATCTCAACAGAAACAGAAATGGTAATACTCGAGTATACCGGAATCAAGAGTCTCAATACCCAAAGATCCCAAAACAGACTACCGTGGTTCGTTATCTAATCGTCCAGGCCCTTGCCGGCCTGACTCGAATAACTTAGCCACAGGATTTGAGCTCATAAGTCACAGAAAGGTCGTTGGTTACAAGTTTCCAAACGACGTCCGAACAGATACAGATACAGATACAGATACAGATATCAGATACAGATACAGATTCAGATTGACACCAAAATTGGCATATGAACAGACAAGAGAACGAGTGTGATAAAGTACACCCTCGTCTCAAACAAATTAAACAGATTGCAGAGCAGAAATCAAGTTAAACAGCAATGGAGGGGAGTGGTACACTCACCGGTTCAAGTACAGATACCTCAAAAGTTTTCACTTCGGATTGGCTTTAATCGCCAAGAAACCCTAAAATAATCAAAGTAAACCAATTGAAGGTTTCACATCCAGAATCGAGTAAACGGAATGCACAAGTGAGGCTCGACTACACGTCGTACGCCTTGCCAAATAAATACTAATGCAAGGGTGGAAAACATGATTTTCTTGGAAACGAAAAGGTAACATGAAGACCTAGGCGCAAACAACCTAAAAGCCCTTCGCTCAAATCACAAGTAAATCCAACTAGCCTTCAAGTAAAATTTCGGCAGCATATCCCTTGTGTTTACCTATTTTCCAGCCATCATGGCTTCATTATTTCCTCAAATCAGTCCCAACATCTCACACAAAATTCATTACAAAAGTTAGCTAGGAAGTGACCGGAATGAAAGCAAGCCCTAAAACATGCAAGCAAGTACAATGAGACTCGATAACGAGTCATAACCCAATGCCAAATATGACCCCAATAGGGTTCCATAAGCATACACAAACACTAGAGGAAACCAGAAAATTTGGACATGCAATTAGCTTTAGCCCTGAAAAAAACAGTTTTTGACTTTACTATGCGGTAATGGTACCAAATGCACTACGATTATCAGATGAGGGTACAAGACCCACCATTTCGAAGCTAAAAGACAGGGCTACAACATCACAGAAGGTTACTCAACCCAGTTTTGAGTGAAAACAGGTCAAAAATGCAAGATACTACATCAAAACCGTAAAAACAGATTCACAGAATGCATTCTAGTAGAAACATCATAACTCAGACTCTCCAAGTCCAAATCCAGAAATTCCAAAACCAGATGAAAGCTAAGAAACAGGGATAAATTTCATAAGAAGGCCTCAACAACCAATTCGGAAGCAATTCCAGCCAAAACAACCAATTACAGGCGCAATTCTTACATTCGGGTAAAACCAGAACAGCAATAGTAATTTCGACTTATCTCATTCTACACTACTCCAATTGACCTGAAATTTTGTAGGCACATCCAAAATGTCATTCCCTACAACTTTTATGTTTTAAGACAATGTCAATTCGGCCTCTAACTAGGAGCTAAAAATTCAGGCAGAATGCTCCCTTAAGAACCCTAATTTTCTGAAATTTCTTCCAAACCAGAAATTGGTTGCAATTAATCACTTTTTCCACCTCCTAGAGTCATTATATACCATTTCTAATCATCATAGATAGCCACACAATCATGCTTATATTAAAACAGAAAAATCCCCAAAAATAATAAAACTTCATCATTTCAACCACAAATCAAGAAATAATCCATAAACTTGCATCTCATACTACCACTAAGCATGATTTAAGCATCAATTAAAGGAGGAGGGTGGTTCTTCACCACTTACCTTAGAAACAAGAGAGAGAGAGCTATTGGACACCTTAACTTTCCAAACAACTTCACACAACAATTCACAAACACCACTTGAAGATGTAGTATGGAACAAAGACAAGTTTAAATGGTTGGTTTAGTGATTTGGAGCAAGATGGAATCAAGAAATTGAAGAGGTTTTCTTTCTTTCCTTGCTTAAGAGATTCGGCCAAGAGGAAGAGAAGAATGAGGGATTTTTGGTGAATTTTTAAGATATTTAAGTCAATTGGTAAGACATGCAATAGTAGTCAAATGGTCCAACCAATAGCCAAGTGACACTTGTCACTTATTTTAATGCTTGCCTAACTTTTGTCTCTCTCATACCAATCCACTTAGCATCCTCTACTTATCTCTTAACACCCGATAAATTAATTTCAGTATCCAAAACTTAACCTAGTTGGCCGAATTTTTCCGAACTTTTCGCACTAGTGGGTCCCACGTCTGGTATACGCTCTTAATTTCTCAAAACCTATTCGATACTAGAAAAATCATCTAAAAACAATATCTGCTCCTTAAAAATATCTAGAAATTTTTCCTACTCACGAAAATGCAGAAAACAAGCCACCGAAAATAATACAACCTAGAAAATGGGAAAAATACGGGTTCTCACATAAGTCACACTCCCTTTGTAATTTAAGTTGGTCCTCATATACTTGTGCAGGTGTGAGGGGTGTTAGGACCATGCGTTTACCATTGTGTAACAGAGTGTACTTATTAGATCTACCATCGAATGTGACATGCTTATCAAATTGCCAAGATCTTCCTAAAATGACATGAGTAGCATGCATAGGAACAACATCGCACACAACTTCATCAATGTAGTTGCCAATTGAAAAAGGAAGACGTACCTGCTTGTAGACAGGCACTGCACCTTCTTCACTTAGCCATTGGAGCCTGTACAGGTGCGGATGTCTAGTAGTAGGAAACCCAAACTCTCCACCATTAGCAAACTTGCCACATTGGTGCAACTTTCTCCATCAATGATGAGACTGCACACTTTGTCACTGATTTTAAATCGAGTGTAAAACAAGTTTTCTCTTTGAAGTTGCTCATCTTCCTTGACTCGGGCGGTTAACACTCGTCGTGCCACCAAGAAACCAATTTCACCTTGAGTGGGTGAACACTGATACGAATCTCGTTGGTGAGGAGATTCGCGACCCAAGATCGCTTGTTGGATTTGATGTCGGGTGCAAGAAATGGTGGCAGCGGAAACCCTACGACCCCTCTAATCCCCGTGACTACGAACTTGTTGATACTATCTCAACCCGTAATCAAACGAATTAGTGAACCTCAGGCAAGTGTAGAAGGCGCCACAATTCAAGTGCGATTCTTGAATTGATAAGCCGAACAAGAACACTAGAGTATAACTCTAAGTTGTTCAAGGTTTGCTCGAAAGCTATGGAGAAAACTCTCTCAATATTTTTATCATAAAAGTGTCTCCCTTTTAATGACGTAATGTGGTGCCTTATATAAGCTACAAGTAAAACCCTAATCTAGTAAGGAAAAGGAACTAACTAATGACTCACCAATCACAATCACAATTTAGGCTAACTAATGGTGAGCTTATAAAGCTGGCCCAACATAACCCAATAAAAGCTAATTCACCAACTTAAGTAATAGTGAGTCTAGACTCTATAAATCGGATCCAACTCAACATGAGGTCTTGGACCGAACTTATTCCTACCAAATAAAATAGAAATCTGAAAAATAAACTACTAAACTATTACTAAAAGATTCATTCTCTTGCAGCCCGAAACATGGCCCATAAGCGGCCCATATTTCATATCATTAATGACTCACCAATCACAATCACAATTTAGGCTAACTAATGGTCAGCTTATAAAGCTGGCCCAACATAACCCAATAAAAGCTAATTCACCAACTTAAGTAATAGTGAGTCTAGACTCTATAAATCGGATCCAACTCAACAAGAGGTCTTGGACCGAACTTATTCCTACCAAATAAAATGGAAATTTGAAAAATAAACTACTAAACTATTACTAAAAGATTCATTCTCTTGCAGCCCGAAACATGGCCCATAAGCGGCCCATATTTCATATCAATCCATTTTTGGCCTCTCGACTCTTTCTTCATCCTCACTAGCCGAGTAATCCTCATAATTTACCCCTTTGGTGCCATGGTTACTTCTGTTGCGAGATCTAGACTGAGAGCCTCTTCTGAAGCTCTTGGAGAGTTCATCAAAGCGGTTGTGCATCTCCTCCATTTGTTGCTCATTAATCCGCTTGAGCTCATATTTTGGGATTTCACCTGTAGTTTTCAAAAAGTACCCGAGGCAGGATGCGCCAAGAAGGGGAACAGTAGTCCCACATCAAAGGTTGGTTAGGAGTGGCCACGGTACTTAAGTCAGGGGGAGACTGGCCCTAACAGCTTAAGCTTTTAGGAACAGTGCGGCTGGATCCCTGGCCCAGGCTACTTGTGGTATCAGAGCCAGACCTTCGGTGGGGGTGAAAAGTACCCGAGGCAGGATGCGCCAAGAAGGGGAACAGTAGTCCCACATCGAAGGTTGGTTAGGAGTGGCCACGGTACTTAAGTCAGGGGGCTGGCCCTAACAGCTTAAGCTTTCAGGAGCAGTGCGGCTGGATCCCTGTCCCAGGCTACTTATGGCTATGATACCAAATACCAGAGTGCCTGCTTAGAAACCATATCAGAGAAATAACTTGCTCTTTGAAGGTATTCCCGAACACAACAGCCTCTCTCCTTCTGGGCTTACAAAAGTTCAAGGGACTTTTATCACAAGAGCAGATTATAACAAGGCTATGATAATCTAAGCAACACACAGCTATAAGGATCTATTGGCCTTCCCTTGGGAGAAACCTAAAAGTTTTAGCCTGTCATAAGGAAAACACACTTGAAATTGTACTGATAGATCTTTGATACAAGACTTGATAAAGGCTAGATGATCCTTCCAGCTGATAAGGTTCATCTATTTATAGATTACAAAGTGACTCTAAAATGTTTGAAAGGACAAACAACATTTCAAAAACATAAAAGCCAACTTGACTCTTCAAACCTTAAAAGGATAACTTTTTACAGACTCCAAAGGGTAAATGACTCTTAGAAGCTTGAAAAGATAAGTGACTCTTTATCAACAGTAACTTGGCCTTTCATGAAGGATAAGGCCTAGGTCTGGAAAGTGGCAAACATGTGGGGCCTTGTAGGTCCTTATGTTTTTTAGATTGTCCAATCTCCATCAGGGGTATCAGAAGGAGTAGTATCTGGATCTGTGATATTCATTTGTTCAATCCAGTCTTCATGGCTCCTTTTATTTTTCCTTTTGTTTTCAATGCTCTTCCATTCTGGACGGTATTTGTGGATTGATCTTTGCGTACTGGAAGATCCTTGGTCCTGAGAGAAAGCTTCAGGCATCTGAGAATCTTGAAATTCTAATGAGTTCATTTTATCAGTCCACTCTTTTTTAGCCTTGCGAATTTGGGTCCAATAAGGATGAGAACTTTGATAATTCCATGATCCATAAGATCCTGTCCAGATTTCAGGAGGAATACATCTGTTTTCCTGGAATATGTATCTCTGAGCTTCTCCATACTCAACTTCTTGGTCTAAAATAGTATGAGACAATTCCCTATAAATAACTGCATTGGATAAGGCTTGGATTTGGTTATTTATGAGATGACAAGGGCGATGAAAATGGAGGAGTAGATGATTAGGATTTGTGGCAAATAGATCTTTCCAATAAGATAAAGGCTTAAACCATTGAAGAAATTGTTTAAGATTCGGAACCAATGGTCTATTGAAAAATGGACTCTGAAATTCCATCAAAATATGATATTGATGACACAAACACCAAAAATACCATAATAATTCTTTTGGGAATTCAGTAGGATTGGCAATGAAGATCTGACAAAAAGGATATTCAGAATTTGTACCAAAGGGACTAAGTATTGATCCACCATATGAGCGGAAAAGTTCAAGCTCATATTGATTTCTAATTCGTTCAATATTTTCTTTTTCCCATGGGTACGGTATTTCATAGATGTCTGGTGGATGATCTTGGACAGGGGTAAACATGAAACAAGGTAAGGCTTTGGGTGGTGAAACTTGTTGAGGCAAAGGTTCTTTTCTTGAAAAGAAATCAGCAACAAGATTAGTTTTCCCTTTAATGTGTTTAACATCAAAGGAATATTGGGAAAACCATGCTGCCCAACGGAGGAGTTGTGGATGTGGTATGGTCTTTTGTTTGAAATGCAGCATTTTAGGAAATGATCCCATATCCATTTCAACCAAAAAATGTTGAGAGATGAGGAAGAAAGAGAATTTCTTTATTCCATTCCTTACCGCAAGTATTTCCTTGAAAGTGGAATGATAATGTTGTTCAGACACCTTGAATCTTCCACTAGCAAAACCACAACAATGCCTTTGTCCATTAAGATCTTCTTCAAGTAAAATAGCTCCTCAATACTTGTCACTGGCATCTGTCTACAAAATCTTTTTCCCGGTGGAGGGGATAAACAGAGTAGGAAGACCCAAGAGGGTTTCCTTCAATTTCTGGACTGCTTTTGTCTGGGACAATGCCCAAGGAGGAGGATCTTTCTTGAGCATCTTAGTCCATATTTCTTGAGCATCTTAGTCAGGGGACTAATATGCTTTGAGGCTTTGGGAATAAATTCCCTCACATAGTTGACAACACCAAGGAATTGTTGTACCTGTTGTTTTGACAAATTTTCTTCTGAAAAATCTTTAACAGATTGTCCAACATGTTGTTCAGGTGTACAAGTTCCATTAGAAATTTTCATTCCCAGAAATGAAATTTCTTTTTGATGTGTGCACGGACCTTAGCCCAAGTAATGACCCAGTCCGAGTTCCATTGGGCCCAGTCACTCGTGCACGAGCCAAGCTCTTCAAAGAATCCCTCCAAGACCTTGTTCGAATTGTCCAAAACCAACATGGAGTCCATAGAGATATTGAAGGCTTGGAAGGAGACAATCAAGTTATCTACACCATGATCCAAGCCCATGAAGAGTCAAGTGGGCCTCCAAGTAAGTTGGCCGAATAGGGGCCTTAGGCCTTAGTGTTAGAGTGCAGTTATTTAGAGTTGGATTAGTTATTTAGTAGAGCATGGGCCAGCCCATCTTGACCCCAAGATGGCCGAATTTCCCTTCCTTGTTTTCCTTAGGGTTTTAGTAACCCTTAACCTATAAATAGGCTTGCTTTGTAAGGTTTTAGGTAGGCGTTTTATCAATAAAGTTTTGCATATTTTCGATTCTTCTTGAGAGAAAGATTCGACCCCTTTACTTGCTTTGGCAAGAGTTTTGAGCAGTCTTGCGTCTCGTCCTAGATTGTTCTACCGACCTATCCCGTGGAGTATCCACCTTCATTGGAGTCATCGTCCTACCGTCTTGAATCAAATCGTGTCGTCCATTTGGTTCTAGATCCCGCAATTCCAAGCGTTGGACATCCTCGCTAGATCCTTGGGCAAACGTGCTACGTGTCTCGAAACGTGTTGATCGAGGAACGTATCACTTTTGTTGCCAAAATCATTTTCTTTTCAGAAATCATTATACCATATTGCTTCACCAAATCATGAAACTGATTAAGCAATCTGATATGTTCATCCAAAGAATGGCTGAAAAGAAGAATATCATCAATATAGATGAGTGCAGTATGTAAGATAGGCTGGAAAATCTTTATCATGGCCTTTTGAAAAAGTGATGGTGCCGTTTTGAGACCAAAAGGCATCACCTTCCATTGATAATGATGATTTGGAATGCAAAATCCAGTTTTATGCCTATCTTCAGGATAAATTCCTAATTGCCAAAATCCAGATTTCAAATCAAACTTTGAAAACCATTTTGCTTTCGCAATTTGAGAGAAAAGTGTAAATCTGTTTGGAATAGGAAATTTATCATCAAGTAGGAAAATGTTAAGGGGTTGATAATTAATTACCAACCTCATTTTCCCTCTTACCTGTTCTGATCTCTTGTTGACATAAAAAACTTGACATGCCCACTGAGAATCAGAGACTTCAATCAAACCATATTTCAAGAGTTCTTGGCATTCTTGATCAGCAAGTTTAATATCCTTAGGATTCATTCCAGAATGACTTGCTTTTGTGGGATTTATATCCTCATTCTTTTTGAAAGGAAGATGGATATAAAAATCAAAATTTTTTCACAATGGATGATCACATTTTTTTTAGAAACTCCTGATGGTTAGAAGCACAAGACTCCTTAATAATTTTCTCATGAAATTTCTTGAGTCTTTCTTCTAAGGAAATAGAGGTTTCATCCTCTATAAGATAAAGATTAGGGATTTCTATAAAAGATTTAAAAAATATTTTTGATCTGATCCCTCTGGCTGTAATAAAGAATTTGTCTTCTCTGTAAACATCAAAGCCAAGTAAAAGATCTTTTCCAGAATCAAGATTAGCTCCTAGGAATTGGGTAGTAATGGTACAGTCTGGAAGAAGTTTAAGAGTAATGGGATGTTTAGTAATAAAGTTTGTATAAAAGATTTCCTATCAGCTCCAGTAAATTCCTTATCATAAGAGGTCCAAAAATAGTCTGGTAAAACATCTTTTTTCATGATAGATAGAGTAGCACCAGTATCAAAGAAGGCAATTAATGGAATAGGCGTAGCATATTGGCCTAAAAGAAGATGAACAAGTGCTTGAGGATATATGGGTCTTTTCCTATGTTCCATTGGTTTTGCCATGAGAATTGCTGGTACCTGTAAAGCCAAAAGAGTAGAGTCAGTCTGTTCTTCTCGTTCGGAAAATTCAGATTCTAAATCAGAAAACTGTAAATTAAATTCATTCTGAATTTCTGAAATAAGATGTACTCCCTTTTGGTTTTGAGGACAATTTTTCGCAAAATGTCCAGGCTTTCCGCAAACAAAACATTTGGATCCTTTCTTTCCCCGAAACTATTTATTTCTTCTCTTGAAAAATCTCCATCTTTTCCTGAAAGGTCGTTTTGCAAATTGTTTGTAACCTTTGCTGAATGTCTTGAATCTTTTAAACTTTTTTCTTCTTTTAAAAGGTCCACAAGCTTTGCATTTTCCTTTAATAATAAGCTCGGCCTTTTTGCAAGCTTGATCAAGACAAACATCTCCTTTGAGATATTCTCGGATAACCTTTCTGTTGTGACATAGATCATCAAGAGCTAATAACACTGCCTGTCTCATTTGTCCTGTTGTGAGATTAAGGATGGATCCATATTTATTATGGATATATATTCTAGCTCCTTCTGCGAGTGATTTGGGTAATGAACTGATGAATGCCTGTTTCAAATTGATATCTGCACCAAGAGTATAAAAAAGTTTAGTCATTCTTTTGAAATGCTTATTTATATCTTTCCTATCATAAGATAAACATTTCATTTGAAAAAACTCTTTTCTCTTGGTTTCACGGCTCTCTTTGACATCTCCAATAAACATCAGATGGAGGATGTTTATATTTTCTGAAAAACCTTGTCTGGTCAAGAAAGTCATTTTATCTGCATCACCAAGGCTGGTCCACCAATCTTTGAGAATCCCTGAAAAATGAGCAGTAAAAGTGGATAAGATTTCAAAAAGAGATTCTTCATGAAGATTTTGAGCAGTCATCCAAGCATGAAATTCTTGGAATTTTGCTTCCCATTTTCCAGCAGGAATATCATCAATTGAAAATAATTGTACTCCCTTTGCTTTGGGAAAATCTTGTTTTGGAGGAGGCCTGTTGGTTGATGTCCCTTCCTCTGCTTCAGATTCTGGTTCTTCAACAACTTCAGAATTCATAAGAATAAGAGGAATTTTTTATTTGTCTTCTTTGTCTTCTTCAGAGAATTCAGTTGAATCTGGGGATTCATATTCTGATTCAGATTCAGAAGATTGTGAAGTATCCTAAGGGCTTTCTTTCTCAGTATCTGTATCTGAGCTTTGAGACTGATCTGACTGAGTGTCCGCTTTAGAAGTAGTAAGACAGGGAATTAAATCTTGATAAAGATCCTTTAGCATAGAAGATAAAGGATTTTCATAAACTTTAGTAGCTTCAATCGCCTTTTGTTCCTGTTGAACAGAAAAAGAAGGATTAGATTGTACTGTATACATTAAAGAAGTTTCTATTGCAACTTGTTTTGCCTTTCTCTGTCTTTCTTCTTCTTGCTTCTTTTGTTCAGCTTCAATCCTTTGTTTTTGCCTTTCTTCTTTTTGTTGAGCTTTTTTATTCCTCCGGTATTCTCGAAGGACTTTGGCAATATCCCAAGGTTGTTTTGAAGCTGGTTGTGGTTGGTCTGGGAAAAACACTGAAGGATTAGGAGTGATTACATTTCCAAAATAAAATGGAGTAGGCCAGTTCCTTAAAGGGATGGCTCCAAACCCTGAGCTTACCTGTGGAGGAGGTTCTGATGGTCCAACATCATATTTTGGGATTTCACCTGTAGTTTTCAAAGTAGCAATTTGTTTTTGAAGAAACGCGGTTTCTTTTTCTTGGTTTAAAACAAAATTTGCTAAATCGGATGCATTCAGTGGTGAATCATATTTGATGCTGGCAAGCCTTTTTTCCAGAACACTAATCATTTTTTATACTTCCTCTTTTTGAGAATTGACTGTAGTATCCAAATGATTAACTGAAGTACCAAGAGTACTTACCTGTTGAGATACCTCTGAGACATTTTGATGAATAGAGGTAAGAGCTGAATTCTGGACCAAGGAGTTCTCTGTCTGCCAATTGAGGATTTCATAAGAAATATCTGTAGTAGCAGATTTGCCGGTTGGTAAGACAATAGGAGCAGCATTTTGGATTTTTGGGGTATGTTTAGAACCATTTTTTACAAATGATTCCAAAGGTGGAAAATCAGCTTCTTGAAACATGAAACAAGGAATAGGTTGAGAGCTGATCTCTGGTGTTTGAGGTGGTGATGGCTTGCATTCCTTCTGAGTCTGCTTTGTTTGGTATCTTGCTTCCTTATCTAAAATATCAAGACACTTTAGATAGTAGGGATGCAAGAGTTTCTCTTTTTTGGGTACATGGGAAATCCATGAAGAAGGAATCTAGTATCCATCAAAACTACTACGAGCCGCTTGAAAATTGTCAGCATCAGGATCTTGTGGCTTTGGATCAGGCTTGCAAGGTCGAGGTTCAAAGGGTTGTGGGTCAACTGGTTTAGATTTCTTTTTCTTAAAAGAAATTTCAGTAGCATCCAGCTCCAGTTGCTCTGCCCAATAACATTCTTCACACCTTGTACAAGAATCAAAATAGATATGTCCTGAAATAGGATCTTGAAAATGATAGACTGCTTCTCCCTTATCATTAAAATGATCAATGATGTCTTGGAGAAAACCTTTCTGACAATTTTCTTTATAACAGCCCAAAGACTTGTTTTCTTGAGTTGGTAGCTCCATTGGAATTTCTGCAAGTAAAATAGAAGGAAGTGCTTTTAGGGAAGATTTCAGATGAGAATGATCAAAAGAGATAGAAGTTCTCCCTTCAATTGTCTTTGTAATCTTTGAGTTAGATGACTCCAGAGGTTCATTGGTCTGAGTGTGTAAACTTTCATAATCAGTAATCCAACTATTGGGTAATAATTGGACTAGATCTGACTTAGAAATTTGTCTTGGAACATGCGTGCATGATGTTGAATTCTTCTCATCAACTTGGATAAGAAGAGCATCTTCACTTCCAGGAACCTTAAGATCAAGAGCATGATTCTGAACTCTGTACACCATCTGGTAATGGAGAGTTGCTGCAATTGCATCCTGAACTTGGTCTACACCAACAATTTGAACCTGTACTTTGAGAGCATCAAGAAGATGGGGTCCTGCCAAAGACATATTAAAATTAGGGAAAAGGGTGACAAACACAGTTCCAGCATTTAATGTTGTTTCCACAGTTGCGATACAAGCATGCTGATATTGTGTAAATCTGGTGTCTAGTAGTGCTACTCGAGCAACTACAGGGAGTCCTTTTCTTCCATGAAATGATAAGGAAATCCTTATTGCTCCAAAATATATGTGGGTATATCCTTGTTGTTTCCACTGTGAAGGAAAATCTTCTGGAATATGCAAAGTTATGAACTGTTCCTTTTTTGTAGCAGAGATTGGATGTTGATCAATTTTGGAAGCTTGAATATATTCTTTTACTCCTTTCGGATGATATTGGATTAAAGATTTAATTACTCGGGAAGGAGAGAAAGACTTCTTAGCAAAAATAGTATAAGGATTAATAAGAGGTAAAGAGGTAGGATTAACCACCTCTGGTTCAATAGATACTTCATAGAGATAATCTAATTTACTACTATTAGTTTTATTTAATGATAGTCCACTAGACATAGATACAGCAGATGAACTAGAAGAAGCCATAACACAAGTATTAAATACGAAAAACTTTAAGAGCTTGGGTAATTACAACACGACTATTCTTTTTCTTTTCTGCTTCTTGTTTGGCAAACTTTGCTCGCTCAATAACAAAAAGACGATGATAAAACATATCAATTCTTACTTGTCTGCTAACTATAGTATAAGACATAGGATGTAAAACCTCAGTAGCATCTTTTTGTTCTTTTTTATAAATATATATATAAACATCAAACAATTTTCTTTATTAAAATTATCATAAGCACACCAATGATTACCATCAAAGATACGATCACGAATATGTTCATATAAGGAAATCTTCTGGAAAAGTACCCGAGGCAGGATGCGCCAAGAAGGGGAACAGTAGTCCCACATCGAAGGTTGGTTAGGAGTGGCCACGGTACTTAAGTCAGGGGAAGGCTGGCCCTAACAGTTTAAGCTTTTAGGAGCAGTGCGGCAGGATCCCTGGCCCAGGCTACTTGTGGTATCAGAGCCAGACCTTCGGTGGGGATGAAAAGTACCCGAGGCAGGATGCGCCAAGAAGGGGAACAGTAGTCCCACATCGAAGGTTGGTTAGGAGTGGCCACGGTACTTAAGTCAGGGGGAGACTGGCCCTAACAGCTTAAGCTTTTAGGAGCAGTACGGCTGGATCCCTGGCCCAGGCTACTTGTGACAGTAGTCCCACATCGAAGGTTGGTTAGGAGTGGCCACGGTACTTAAGTCAGGGAGAGGCTGGCCCTAACAGCTTAAGCTTTTAGGAGCAGTGCGGCTGGATCCCTGGCCCAGGCCACTTGTGGTATCAGAGCCAGACCTTCGGTGGGGGTGAAAAGTACCCGAGGCAGGATACGCCAAGAAGGGGAACAGTAGTCCCACATCGAAGGTTGGTTAGGAGTGGCCACGGTACTTAAGTCAGGGGGAGGCTGGCCCTAACAGTTTAAGCTTTTAGGAACAGTGCGGCTGGATCCCTGGCCCAGGCTACTTATGGTATCAGAGCCAGACCTTCGGTGGGGGTGAAAAGTACCCGAGGTAGGATGCGCCAAGAAGGGGAACAGTAGTCCACAGGTCCCAGGTCCATAGCCCACAGGTCCCAGGTCCATAGCCCACAGGTCCCAGGATCGAAACTTGGCTCTGATACCACAAGTAGCCTGGGCCAGGGATCCAACCGCACTGCTCCTAAAAGCTTAATCTGTTAGGGCCAGCCTCCCCCTGACTTAAGTTTCGTGGCCACTCCTAACCAACCTTCGATGTGGGACTACTGTTCCCCTTCTTGACGCATCCTGCCTCGGGTACTTTTCACCCCCACCGAAGGTCTGGCTCTGATACCACAAGTAGCCTGGGCCAGGGATCCAGCCGCACTGCTCCTAAAAGCTTAAGCTGTTAGGGCCAGCCTCCCCCTGACTTATGTACCATGGCCACTCCTAACCAACCTTCGATGTGGGACTACTGTTCCCCTTCTTGGCGCATCCTGCCATGGCCTTCCCCCTGACTTAAGTACCATGGCCACTCCTAACCAACCTTCGATGTGGGAATACTGTTCCCCTTCTTGGCGCATCCTGCCATGGCCTTCCCTTGGGAGAAACTTAAAAGTTTTAGCCTGTCATAAGGAAAACACACTTGAAATTTTACTGATAGATCTTTGATACAAGACTCGATAAAGGCTAGATGATCCTTCCAGCTGCGTGTTGCTTAGATTATCATAGCCTTGCTATAATCTGCTCTTGTGAAAAAAGTCCCTTGAACTTTTGAAGGCCCAGAAGGAGAGAGGTTGTTGTGTTCGGGAATACCTTCAAAGAGCAAGTTGTTTCTCTGATATGGTTTCTAAGCAGGCACTTTGGTATTTGGTATCAGAGTAGCCTGGGCCAGGGATCCAGCCGCACTGCTCCTAAAAGCTTAAGCTGTTAGGGCCAGCCTCCCTCTGACTTAAGTACGGTGGCCACTCCTAACCAACCTTCGATGTGGGACTACTATTCCCCTTCTTGGCGCATCCTGCCTCGGGTACTTTTCACCCACACCGAAGGTCTGGCTCTGATACCACAAGTAGCCTGGGCCAGGGATCCAGCCGCACTGCTCCTAAAAGCTTAAGCTGTTAGCGCCAGCCTCCCCCTAACTTAAGTACCGTGGCCACTCCTAACCAACCTTCGATGTGGGACTACTGATCCATAAGATCCTGGCCAGATTTCAGGAGGAATGCATCTGTTTTCCTGGAATATGTATCTCTGAGCTTCTCCATACTCAACTTCTTGGTCTAAAATAGTATGAGACAATTCCTTATAAATAACTACATTGGATAAGGCTTGGATTTGGTTATTTATGAGATGACAAGGGCGATGAAAATAGAGGAGCAGATGATTAGGATTTGTGGCAAATAGATCTTTCCAATAAGATAAAGGCTTAAACCATTGAAGAAATTGTTTAAGATTCGAAACCAATGGTCTATTGAAAAATGGACTCTGAAATTTCATCAAAATATGATATTGATGACACAAACACCAAAAATACCATAATAATTCTTTTGGGAATTCAGTAGGATTGGCAATGAAGATCTGACAAAAAGGATATTCAAAATTTGTACCAAAGGGACTAAGTATTAATCCACCATATGAGCGGAAAAGTTCAAGCTCATATTGATTTCTAATTCGTTCAATATTTTCTTTTTCCCATGGGTACGGTATTTCATAGATGTCTGGTGGATGATCTTGGACAGGGGTAAACATGAAAATGGTAAGGCTTTGGGTGGTGAAACTTGTTGAGGCAAAGGTTCTTTTCTTGAAAAGAAATCAGCAACAAGATTAGTTTTCCCTTTAATGTGTTTAACATCAAAGGAATATTGAGAAAACCATGCTGCCCAACGGAGGAGTTGTGGATGTGGTATGGTCTTTTGTTTGAAATGCAGCATTTTAGGAAATGATCCCATATCCATTTCAACCAAAAAATGTTGAGAGATGAGAAAGAAAGAGAATTTCTTTATTCCATTCCTTACCGCAAGTATTTCCTTGAAAGTGGAATGATAATGTTGTTCAGACACCTTGAATCTTCCACTAGCAAAATCACAACAATGCCTTTGTCCATTAAGATCTTCTTCAAGTAAAATAGCTCCCCAATACTTGTCACTGGCATCTGTCTGTAAAATCTTTTTCCCGGTGGAAGGGATAAACAGAGTAGGAAGACCCAAGAGGGTTTCCTTTAATTTCTGGACTGCTTTTGTCTGGGACAATCCCCAAGGAGGAGGATCTTTCTTGAGCATCTTAGTCAGGGGACTAATATGCTTTGAGGCTTTGGGAATAAATTCCCTCACATACTTGACAACACCAAGGAATTGTTGTACCTGTTGTTTTGACAAATTTTCTTCTGAAAAATCTTTAACAGATTGTCCAACATGTTGTTCAGGTGTACAAGTTCCATTAGAAATTTTTATTCCCAGAAATGAAATTTTTGTTGTTGCCAAAATCATTTTCTTTTCAGAAATCATTATACCATATTGCTTCACCAAATCATGAAACTGATTAAGCAATCTGATATGTTCATCCAAAGAATGGCTGAAAAGAAGAATATCATCAATATAGATGAGTGCAGTATGTAAGATAGGCTGGAAAATCTTTATCATGGCCTTTTGAAAAAGTGATGGTGCCGTTTTGAGACCAAAAGGCATCACCTTCCATTGATAATGATGATTTGGAATGCAAAATCCAGTTTTATGCCTATCTTCAAGATAAATTCCTAATTGCCAAAATCCAGATTTCAAATCAAACTTTGAAAACCATTTTGCTTTCGTAATTTGAGAGAAAAGTGTAAATCTGTTTGGAATAGGAAATTTATCATCAAGTAGGAAAATGTTAAGGGGTTGTTAATTAATTACCAACCTCATTTTCCCTCTTACCTGTTCTGATCTCTTGTTGACATTAAAAGCTTGACATGCCCACTGAGAATCAGAGACTTCAATCAAATATTTCAAGAGTTCTTGGCATTCTTGATCAGCAAGTTTAGTATCCTCAGGATTCATTCCAGAATGACTTGCATTTGTGGGATTTATATCCTCATTCTTTTTGAAAGGAAGATGGATATAAAAATTAGAATTTTTCCACAATGGATGATCACATTTTTGTAGAAACTCCTGATGGTTAGAAGCACAAGACTCCTTAATAATTTTCTCATGAAATTTCTTGAGTCTTTCTTCTAAGGAAATAGAGGTTTCATCCTCTATAAGATAAAGATTAGGGATTTCTATAAAAGATTTAAAAAATATTTTTGATCTGATCCCTCTGGCTGTAATAAAGAATTTGTCTTCTCTGTAAACATCAAAGCCAAGTAAAAGATCTTTTCCAGAATCAAGATTAGCTCCTAGGAATTGGGTAGTAATGGTACAGTCTGGAAGAAGTTTAAGAGTAATGGGATGTTTAGTAATAAAGTTTGTATAAAAGATTTCCTATCAGCTCCAGTAAATTCCTTATCATAAGAGGTCCAAAAATAGTCTGGTAAAACATCTTTTTTCATGATAGATAGAGTAGCACCAGTATCAAAGAAGGCAATTAATGGAATAGGCGTAGCATATTGGCCTAAAAGAAGATGAACAAGTGCTTGAGGATATATGGGTCTTTTCCTATGTTCCATTGGTTTTGCCATGAGAATTGCTGGTACCTGTAAAGCCAAAAGAGTAGAGTCAGTCTGTTCTTCTCGTTCGGAAAATTCAGATTCTAAATCAGAAAACTGTAAATTAAATTCATTCTGAATTTCTGAAATAAGATGTACTCCCTTTTGGTTTTGAGGACAATTTTTCGCAAAATGTCCAGGCTTTCCGCAAACAAAACATTTGGATCCTTTCTTTCCCCGAAACTATTTATTTCTTCTCTTGAAAAATCTCCATCTTTTCCTGAAAGGTCGTTTTGCAAATTGTTTGTAACCTTTGCTGAATGTCTTGAATCTTTTAAACTTTTTTCTTCTTTTAAAAGGTCCACAAGCTTTGCATTTTCCTTTAATAATAAGCTCGGCCTTTTTGCAAGCTTGATCAAGACAAACATCTCCTTTGAGATATTCTCGGATAACCTTTCTGTTGTGACATAGATCATCAAGAGCTAATAACACTGCCTGTCTCATTTGTCCTGTTGTGAGATTAAGGATGGATCCATATTTATTATGGATATATATTCCAGCTCCTTCTGCGAGTGATTTGGGTAATGAACTGATGAATGCCTGTTTCAAATTGATATCTGCACCAAGAGTATAAAAAAGTTTAGTCATTCTTTTGAAATGCTTATTTATATCTTTCCTATCATAAGATAAACATTTCATTTGAAAAAACTCTTTTCTCTTGGTTTCACGGCTCTCTTTGACATCTCCAATAAACATCAGATGGAGGATGTTTATATTTTCTGAAACATCTTGTCTAGTCAAGAAAGTCATTTTATCTGCATCACCAAGGCTGGTCCACCAATCTTTGAGAATCCCTGAAAAGTGAGCAGTAAAAGTGGATAAGATTTCAAAATGAGATTCTTCATGAAGATTTTGAGCAGTCATCCAAGCATGAAATTCTTGTGAATTTTGCTTCCCATTTTCCAGCAGGAATATCATCAATTGAAAATAATTGTACTCCTTTTGCTTTAGGAAAATCTTGTTTTGGAGGAGGCCTGTTGGTTGATGTCCCTTCCTCTGCTTCGGATTCTGGTTCTTCAACAACTTCAGAATTCATAAGAATAAGAGGAATTTTTTCTTTGTCTTCTTTGTCTTCTTCAGAGAATTCAGTTGAATCTGGGGATTCATATTCTGATTCAGATTCAGAAGATTGTGAAGTATCCTTAGGGCTTTCTTTCTCTGTATCTGTATCTGAGCTTTGAGACTGATCTGACTGAGTGTCCGCTTTAGAAGTAGTAAGACAGGGAATTAAATCTTGATGAAGATCCTTTAGCATAGAAGATAAAGGATTTTCATAAACTTTAGTAGCTTCAATCGCCTTTTGTTCCTGTTGAACAGAAAAAGAAGGATTAGATTGTACTGTATACATTAAAGAAGTTTCTGTTGCAACTTGTTTTGCCTTTCTCTGTCTTTCTTCTTCTTGCTTCTTTTGTTCAGCTTCAATCCTTTGTTTTTGCCTTTCTTCTTTTTGTTGAGCTTTTTTATTCCTCCGATATTCTCGAAGGACTTTGGCAATATCCCAAGGTTGTTTTGAAGCTGGTTGTGGTTGGTCTGGAAAAAACACTGAAGAATTAGGAGTGGTTACATTTCCAAAATAAAATGGAGTAGGCCAGTTCCTTAAAGGGATGGCTCCAAACCCTGAGCTTACCTGTGGAGGAGGTTCTGATGGTCCAACATCATATTTTGGGATTTCACCTGTAGTTTTCAAAGTAGCAATTTGTTTTTGAAGAAACGCAGTTTTTTTTTCTTGGTTTAAAACAAAATTTGCTAAATCGGATGCATTCAGTGGTGAATCATATTTGATGCTGACAATTTTCAAGCGGCTCGTAGTAGTTTTGATGGATACCAGATTCCTTTTTCATGGATTTCCCATGTACCCAAAAAAGAGAAACTCTTGCATCCCTACTATCTAAAGTGTCTTGATATTTTAGATAAGGAAGCAAGATACCAAACAAAGCAGACTCAGAAGGAATGCAAGCCATCACCACCTCAAACACCAGAGATCAGCTCTCAACCTATTCCTTGTTTCATGTTTCAAGAAGCTGATTTTCCACCTTTGGAATCATTTGTAAAAAATGGTTCTAAACATACCCTAAAAATCCAAAATGCTGCTCCTATTGTCTTACCAACCAGCGAATCTGCTACTACAGATATTTCTTATGAAATCCTCAATTGGCAGACAGATAACTCCTTGGTCCAGAATTCAACTCTTACCTCTATTCATCAAAATGTCTCAGAGGTATCTCAACAGGTAAGTACTCTTGGTACTTCAGTTAATCATTTGGATACTACAGTCAATTCTCAAAAAGAGGAAGAATAAAAAATGATTAGTGTTCTGGCAAGCATCAAAGTGTAATCGGGGGTTGAGCTTGCTCCATGTCCTTCGTCTTACCCTGCAAAATGTTAGTGAACAAGAAAATAGCACAAATATAACCTCACTTCACTCCCTTAGTGTTTCACTCACCCTCGTATTTTCACTCAAAACACTAATGAATGATCTTACCAAGATTCCTTTCCTATCGGTTTGAATAGTTGAGAAATATCGTACAAGTTCTCAATTGGTTCACAACCTTCCACAATAGTAACCAAGAAACAAGGGTACAAGTCGGATGCAATAAGAACACAAAAGTGCACGATTTTGGACACTTCCTAAGTGCGGACAGAAATGGAAATAGGCGCTAGTGTGGAAAGGAAGGGCCGAAACCCTAGCTTCCTAAATTGGAGGGACTTGTCCAACGGGAATTAGAAGAGTTACCCAAGCTGCCCACTTAGTTTCCTAATTGAATTTGGAAACAAATTAGTTTTTGGAAACCTTTAGAAAACCCTTTTCTTCTTGAAACAACTTTTAGAAACTTCCAAATTCTTTTTCCAATAAAGATTACAAACCAGATTTGGTTCCAATTCACTTCTTGTGCAATTTCAGATTTGGTTCAAACACACCAAGCACACAAGTCAGTTTGGAGAGGAACTATTAAAGCTCCACCACGCAACTCTTCTCTAGCAAACACACAAGACCAGTTTCGGATTTCTTGGTCAAGTAGCAAGGCAACTTCGGATTTTACTCAAAACAATGGAAACTCAACAAGGTGATGCAAATAACCCTCCTCGGGCCCCCCAATGGGTTACCCAAGATGTTCCCAAGAAGGAAACAAGAACTCCGAGAAAATCCTTCACCAATGCTAGGGAATACAAGAAGATGTTCACTAGATGGATGAAACAAGTTCCCAAGAATCAAGATAGTCAAGAACTCCAAGAAGTAGTTGATCAAAACTTTTGAACCTTTTCCCTTTGTTTGATTTTTCTTTTTGGCTAGGCCACAAGATGTATCGCGACTGATTTGGCAATAAAATTCGAATTTTTTTCCTTTCTTGTTTTTGTTTCTTGCCAACCGAATGCTCTTTTCTTTCTTTTATTTCGATTCTGTTTTTTTTTTTACTTATACGAACAACACTACACAACTTGGCCAAATGGAATAATATTCCAGATTGGTTTGACCAATCAAACACATAAGAAACTATCAAGATTCTCAAGATCCTTCAAGAACTCCCAAGTAAGTTATCAAGAACTTCAAGATTGTGGTCAAGAAATTCAAGAAACTCAAGCTTATTGTAGGTTCTCTTCAAGATTCTCAAATACCAACAAGTTCTGCCAAAATTCAGGGTTGAAAACAAGTAAAATAAGTTGGGTATCTCACGAACAAACTTGGACAGATTGGACACAATGACACAACGCACTAGCAAGGGAAGGAAACCCTAGCCGCCGCCCAAGTTATTTTTCTTGCTGCTCAAACAACGACTAACTAACAAAACAGATTTGTAAGCTCAAGACAGAATTTCGTGGGCCACAAGTACACACAAACTACGGACAGATTTCACACGAAAAGAGGAACAAGACTACGGACAGAATTTTGACACCAAGGAAGCTAAATTCGGACAACCAACTAGCAAGTGAATTTCGGACAGATTGCAAGACACATCAAATAAACACTACGGCAGAATTTCAAGACGTGACAATGGACACAAACATGTAGACAGATTTCAAGGCAACGACACAACACAAGAACGGGCAGAAATTGACGCAACAAAGAAATAAAAGTGCGGACAGAATCTATTATATTTTTTTTGTAACAATGCAGCGAAAAATAGGAACCCTAAACGACTCCACAAAGACAAACAATGGATATAACAGATTGATACCTCAACCTAGGCTCTAAAGCCAATTGATATACTCCTCGGTCAACACGTTCCGAGACACGTAACACGTTTGTCCAAGGATCTAGCGAGATTTCCAACCGTTTGAATCTGCGAATCCTAGAATCAAGAGGGGCGACTCAACTTGATTGAAGGCGGTAGAACGGTGACTCCAATTGAGGTGGTTACTCAAGTAGATAGGCCGGATGCACAATCAAGAACAATACGCGAGATTGCTTAAGAACCATTGCCAAGCAAATAATGGAATTGTATCTCTCAAAATTGAAGAGAAAACAATGCTCAATTTTATTATCAAGTGCGTAACCCTTCAACCGTACCAAGTGAACCTTTTTATGGGTTAAAGGACTAATGAAACCCTCAAGAAAGAGGATCACAACTAACCTAAGACTGGGGAAGGGGGGTTCGGCCACCTTTAGGCATAAGTGGGCCGAATCCATGACTCCAACAAAGTAACAAGCTAGTAACTAATCTAAACAACGACTCGATTGGCTAACAATTCGCAACTAGAGGCCTAAATAGTCGGCCGACTCTACTTAGTGAAGTCGTAGTCTCCACTTGGCTCCTCATGGCCTTGGAGCAATGTGTAGGTGCCTTGGGCCGCTACGTCCAAGCCTTCAATGTTTCTATGAATCCCATGTTGATCTTGGACACTTCGAATAAGGGCTTGAAGTGATTCTTTGAAACGTTTAGCCCGTGCACGTGTAACCGAGCCCAATGGGACTTGAACTGGATCATCACGTGGGTTAAGGTCTGTGCACACATCAGAAAATGTGCCAGTAGTGAAGGAATTCCCCGATGTCTTTTCCGAGAAATTAGAGACGTTACCTCCGAAAAGAGAAATAGTATTTAAGATTGATGTAACTCCGAGGACGGCACCTATCTCTAAGACGCCTTATAGGATGGCTCCATCTGAATTAAAAGAATTGAAGTTGCAGTTGCAAGATTTATTAGAAAGAGACTTTATTAGAGAAAGTGATTTACCGTGGGGAGCTCCGATCTCTTTGTTAAGAAGAAAGATGAAAGTTTAAGGTTATGCATAAACTATCGAGACTTGAACAATTTGACCATTAAGAACAAATACCCTTTACCTCACATAGATAAGTTATTTGATCAAATACAAGGAGTTGTGGTATTTTTCAAATTGAATTTGAGGCAGAGCTATTACCAATTGAGGATCCTAGAAGCGGATGTATCTAAAACCACTTTCAATTTGAGATATGGGCATTTTGAATTTGCAGTTATACCTTTTGAGTTAACTAATGCGCCAGCAGCATTTATAGACTTGATGCATCGGGTCTTTAAGCCGTATTTGGATTAATTTGTGGTGATATTCATAAATGACATATTGGTGTACTCTAAATCTCGAGAAGATCATGAATGACACCTGAGGATAGTCTTGCAAATCCTGATAGAGCACCAACTTTTTACCAAGTTCAATAAGTGTGAATTTTGGTTGGAAGAAGTAACCTTTCTAGGTCATATAATCTCTAAGGAAGAGATTACTGTGGATCCAGTTAAGGTAGAAGCTATTTCTAAATGGAAACAACCAGAAAATCCTACCGAAATTCAGAATTTCTTAGGGTTAGCGGGGTATTACAGCCGATTTATCAAGAACTTTTCTAAAATCGCAAAACCCCTAACCGAGTTGACTAAGAAGTACGGCAAGTTCATATGGATCTTAAATGCGAGAAAGGGTTCCAGGAGTTGAAGAAGTGTTTGACCGAGACACCTGTATTAGTATTGTCGAATGGAAGAGATGGTTTCATGGTTTATACAGATGTTTCAAAGGATGGTTTGGAATGTGTGTTAATGTAAAATAGAAAAGTAATTGCGTATGCCTCCCGTAAGTTGAAAGCTCATGAACAGAATTACCCGACCCATAACTTGTAGTTAGTGCCAGTGGTGTTTGCCTTGAAAAAGTGGAGACATTATCTGTATGGGGTGATTTTCGAGGTTTTCACTGATCATAAGAGTCTTAAGTATTTATTTTCCCAAAAAGAGTTGAATTTGAGGCAACGTAGATAGGTGAAATTTTTGGAAGATTATAACTGTACGCTTAACTACTACCCTGGAAAAGCTAATGTAGTGACAGATATCCTAAGTCGTAAGATACAAGTGGTCAGCCTAATGGTGAGAGAATGGCATATGCTAGAGGAAATTAGCATTTGGAACCCGCATCTTGAGTCACAGAGGGTGATTTTTGGGAATATCACCGTGAAATCTGTCTTGTTAGATCGAATCAAAGAAACTTAAAAAGGAGACCCTGAGGTGCAAAAATGGATTGAGAAAGTTCAAAAAGGGGAAAAGTTCGACTTCAATTTGGGGACCGATGAAGTGTTAAAGTTTAGAAATCGTCTAATGGTGCCAAAAGATGAAGGGTTAAAGAAGGAAGTTTTAGATGAAACTCACCGTTCCAAATATACGGTGCATCCTGGAGGTAATAAGATGTATCAGGACTTGAAGAGCCTTTATTGGTGGGAAAATATGAAAAGAGAAATTGCCCAATTTGTTTGGGTCTGTCTCACTTGCCAACAAGTTAAGGTCGAGCATCAGAAGCCATCTGGGTTATTACAGCCTTTGGAGATATCTGAGTGGAAGTGGGAGAATATTACTATGAATTTCGTATCAAGGCTACCAAGGACTCAGAGAGGTCACGACGCTATTTGGATAATAGTGGATTGGTTGACCAAGTCTGTTCACTTTTTGCCAATTAGTATAAAGTACTCCTTGGAAAAATTGGCTAAATTGTACTTGGACGAAATTATAAGGTTGCATAGGATACCGGTGAGTATAGTATCAGATCGGGACCCTAGGTTTGTGTCTCAATTTTGGCAAAAGATGTAAAAAAGTCTAGGATGTAAGTTGAATTTTAGTACCACCTACCACCCGTAGATAGATAGACAATTGAAAAGAACGATCCAAACCCTAGAGGACATGTTGAGATCTTGTACTTTGGATTTTGGAGAAAATTGGAGTCAGTACCTTATGTTGGTGGAATTTGCTTATAACAACAGTTTTCATTCCTCAATACAAATGGTTCCTTACGAATCCCTTTTTGGTCGAAAGCGTCGGTTTCCGATTCATTGGGACGAAATTGGAGAAAAGAAGATTTTGAACCCGACTACCGTGCCTTGGATTGAGAAAGCCTTTGAGAAGGTGAAGTTGATACATCAAAGGATCCGAATGGCTCAAAGCCGCCAAAAGAGCTACGCGGATAATCGAAGGAAAGATTTGAAACTTGAGATTGGAGATAAGATGTTCCTTAAGATTACACCTTTGAAAGCAAGCCTAATGGCGGAAAAAAGAAAGAACTTGCAACAGAGATTTGTAGGCCTCTATAAGGTTATTCAGCACGTAGGGAACGTGGCTTATAAGCTGGAATTACCCTTGAACTTATCCAGAATTCATAATGTCTTTCATGTCTCCATACTTAGGAAATATCATTCCGACCCGTCCCATATGTTACAACCGAAAGAAGTGAAAATTGATGAGAATTTGTCATATGAGGAAAAGTCGGTAAAACTCTTAGATCGAAAAGTGAAGGAGTTAAAACACAAGCAAATCCCTCTTGTGAAGGTCTTATGGAGAAATCATGGAATCGAGGAAGCAACTTGGGAAGTTGAAGAGGAGATCCGAAAGAAGTATCAAGAGTTATTTATAAATCAAAGTATGAATTTCGAAAACGAAATTCTTTTAAGGGGGAAGAATGTGAGAACTCGAAATTCTCTTTTACTGGCCTATCTATTTATATATTTATTCATTTTTCCCAATCAATTTATTTTATTCATTTTAATTGCATCTGCATTGTACATTGCCTCATTTTATTTTTTTTAAACACGTTTGCTCTTAAATTTAATTTTTCTGTCACCCAATTAGTGAAAATTTGAGAAATCATGCTTTTCGAGGTAATATATGGTTTGAGAGTACAGTGGTCTTGGAGAGTTAAAGATGATCAAATATAAACTAAGAAAAGGTAATTGAGGGATTAGAGGTGAGTGATTTGAATTAAACTCAATTAGGAGCATTAATGAACCACTATTCAAATGTTGACTTTTACACCATAAAAGTTGGCTTTATGTCACTTCTCTCTTTCACCATTTCACTTCACAAAAATCACACAACACACACACTCTCTCTTCCTCTCCATGGCCGAACCTCCCCTCTCCCTTGGCCAAGAAAAACTTCATCTTCTTCCTCTCAATCTTACTCACTAATCTTGCTCCCAACCTTGCTCACACCTTAGATTATTTTCAAACTTGGTAGAAGACTTGGTGGAAGGAAGATTCTTGGAGGTTTAGTACTTGGTTTCTTGAGGTTTTGCTTGCTATCCTTGGAAGGAGGTAGCCTCTCCAAGCTCTAATTTTTCTTTCGTCCATTAGCTAAATTTTAGTTAGATACACTTGGGGCTATTGAAGGGTTCTATGAACCTTGACATTAGGTAACATGTCTTGAGGATTTTCTTGCTTTCTTGACTTGCTCTTAGGAAGATGCCTTGAGGGATGATATGTTTGATTTGGTTGGATGATCATGTAATATAGCATGGATTCTTGGATTGCTCGATGGTTTGATTTTACCCCTTTACTAGCTTGCAAGATTATGGCTTTGTTGGTTAATATTGACTTGCTTTGTTGGTTGTTTTGGTGGCATGAAAAGTGAGTTATAATGCTTGAATCTTGGTGGAAAAATTTAGTTTTGGCACCTTCCTTGTTGAACGAAAATTGCAAGAGAAATTTCAGTTTTCAAGGCCACTAGTTGGCCGAATATTGAGGCTAAAAATTTCAGTTTTGAGCCCCCCTCTTTGGACGAAAATGGTGCTGAAAATTTCTGGTTTTAGTGACCTTCTTTGTAGCTTAAAATCTGAGCCAAAAACTGGTTTTTGGTGAAGCCTCATGGCCGAAAGTTTGAGCAGAAAATTTCAGTTTTTGGAGTCTCTTCTTGAGCTAAAATCTTGCTAAAACGATGGCTTTAGATGTACCTTGATCGGAGCAATTAAGCTAGCTTTAAACGAAAGGAAAAGAGAAAGGTTTCACAAGTAGGTTTGCTGGAATTTTTGTGTTTCAGGTTTCAAAAATCAGCTTTCGAAACACTATTGTATCTTGGTGTAGAAAAATCTAAATTTAGTTCCATTTTTCGCATTTGAAACTAGACTTGAAGGTCTTTCTGTGGTATAAATTTCAGAGGTTAATTCGATTCCTATGAATTTTGATAAATTTTCAAAATTCACTGAAATTCAAGACTGCTTTGCCCTGTTTTTACTGAAGCAGCAATTTAGAACTAAAATTTGACTAGTTTCTGATTTGAATCTGATAAAAGTGTCTTAGAGTTTTAGTTCATTGAGTCTATTTTCCAACGGTATAAGATTTGCAATTTTTGGACTTAGGGAACTCAAGTTATGATTTTTCAAAAAACGTTACAAAAACTGAAATTCTCCTTATAAAGTGACAAAAGCTCAAAAGTGGTTTGGAAACATTTTTTGGGTTCAAACCTAACTTTTTTTATTATTTGCACCCCATTTCATACTTGGGAAATGGATTTTGCCGAGCACATGTGATTTCTCTTGACTTGGATCGGAAAGCTTGATTGTTTGGAAGTTGGCCAAGTTTCAAGCGAAACTAGTTGGTTTTCTTTGGTTCCGAAATAAGATTTTTCACCTCTTAGTCTTATGCCCTCGATTTCCGTGAAAATGAACCATAAATTGAGCGTTTTAACTAGAGTAATTCTTGGGAATTTCACTAACTCCATATTTGAAACTTGGATCTTTTAACTCCAATATTTACTATGAAATAAGTGACGCTTTTGATGTATTTTGACTTTGTAAGTTTAGAAAACGTGAACGTTCACTTATATTCTAAAATTTGGGCATAGCATTAGAAATTTTAAGATATGAAAACATTTTTTTCCCTTCCTCGATTTTCATGCCAAAAATTAAGCGTTGTACTCCTCTTTTGAAATCTAAAGTCCTTGCCACAACTTGACTCGAAAATGGAACTTTTGATTCCTCCTTGAGTATTATTTCAGTGATTAAGTGAGAAAGTTTCTCTTTTAATTTGACTTGAACTTGAGGCTCTTGAGTGTGGGTAGCAAGAGATTTTTTTTTTATTAGCCTTGGTCAAATACTTAGGTAACCGTGATTTTGCATGTCTCAGGTGATCACATGGATACCGAGGAGCTCGTTTGACCTCTTACTTTTGCTCTCATTTTGCTCTTAACTTTGGTGAGTGTCAAGTGCATGCTTCATGTTACTTTGAGTGAAATGATACTTGTACAAGTGTTATGTGATTCTTGTGATTTGTAAACTTGTTAAGGCGAGGGTGTACTTTATCGCCCCTCGTCCTCTCCCTCTCCAATACTCGCTACTTGTTATATGAATTTGTGTGACTTGCACTTGTATTCGAACATGCTTTTAACTCGTGAGCACTGAGCGGCAACATGTACCACACCCTAATCGGGTGGGAGGTACCTCTCATCCCGACTCAGTGCTATGATCGATTCTAAGTCAATTAGAGTGTTGTCTTTTCGACCAATTATACTTGTGGGGACGCCTCAGCCCAGTGGCTAACCGGTAATTCGAGCTGACAAGGGCTTGGTCGAGAAGTTTGGTGAACCTTGGGAAATTTTATAGGTTGATCTTTTGAGATCTTGTTTAGCATACTCGAATAGTATTGCCATCTTGTGCTTGTTTGGTTCCGAATCTGAGAGGGTGATATGGTGGATGGAGGAAGTAAGTGGAGCTCTACGGACATGTTGCTACTTGAGTTGACGGAGGGTCAACCAAAGATGGTTTGAACCGGCCGTGACGTGGGGATAGCTCCTGAGAGCTCCTGTATCCTTTCTACTTATGTTTTACTTCCTACTCTCTCACTTATATGAAATTCATGTTAAATCGCTTTTAAGTGTGTTATTTAATTTGGTTCGTGCTACTTGCTTGCTTGTTTGATTTTCTTAGCCTCATTGAACGTTGGCTCACCCTAAGTTGTTATTTCTTAACAGGTTTTGAAAGTGGAAGTTGGGAAACTCTAGATTAGTGGTTTTTGATTGAAACTAGTAAACCTCTTGTATGACATTTGAGATAATTGAAGTATAAATTTTGTTATATTTGGGATTTTGGATTATAGTAGTAGATGGTATCTTTAGAAGAATTTTGGTTTGTATATTCGAAATATTCCTTTAATCCTAAGTCTATGGTTGACTTGTGGATCTCTATTAAGATAGAATGAGTGCGTGAGTCCCGACGAGAGTTGGGTAGATGCCTCGCTGATACCCTAGGGCTCGCCCTAGGGAGAGGTGGGGGTGTCACATTGGATCGAAATATTAGAAACTAATTTGATAAACTAAAATACTATCAAGTAACAAAACTATATCTTTCCTTTATTATTTAAATATCAAAACATGGCATGCTTGGTAGGTCATAATATAAAGATGGGGTATAGAAAGGTCTTTGTACACTAAACTGAATTGTTGCAACAATCAAATTGAGTGTGTTTGGATTGCATAGTTTTGAAATAAAATAATTTACTTCACAAATTTCAAACACCATTTTATTTTCCAATCACCTTTTATCTCACATACATCACATCACAAAAAGTGATACAGTAATTATCTCGAATAAATTATCCAAATAAACTCCTATCCAAACAAACCCTATAATGTTATTAAACTCGGATAGTGACTCGGCTAAATTATTGAATTAGAGGTCAACTAGTTGAATCGATTGGACCGTTCTTAAAAACCCACTAATGTCAACATGATATCATAATTATTTTATATTTTTATAAGTTTCAGAAATATTGATATTAAGTGCTTGGTTATATTCGATCAATCATAGAAAATGTTCCAAAAATATTAAAGTTGCAATCAAATATATACCTAATAATTATATATATATGTAAATTCATGGATAAAATATGTCCATTCTCCAAAATTACTTGAAAAACTAAATTAAAACAAATTAATGCAAGTTGGAATCACTGATGCTAAATTGATAAGAAACAACGTAGGGATGAAACACATTTTGATTTAGGGATCATTCAGGAAAGTAAATGATTTTGGAATTTACACTAAGTGGATAGCATTTTTTTTATTCCTATTAATAAATGAAAGTGTTGCAATTTAGATAAATCAAATTATGTTTGGGAAAAAGAAGAAGAAAAGTTTGAGAATCAGGTCAACCAATCGAACCAAATCACTAATTTAGTCGATTTTTTATGGTTTTGACTGATTTTTGACTAAAATAATTTTGTGCTGCAAACCAATTTGAAAAAAAAGTCGGTTCATGATCAAACCAGTCGAATCAATCGGTTCAGTCCATGTCTAACAACATTGGCAGCAACAATGGAACCACAAAGAGAGGCAATTGCACAAGGAAATTTGATGCGGTGATTTGACCAAAAAAAAGGCTAATTTCACATTGCATTCTTCGACTATATCCAAATTCTCACTCTAGTTCGTAAACCTCAAAACGAGACATTTTAGTTCCAAAAATATAAAAATTGTCCCACTTAATTAAAATCATTGATAGAAATGAGATATATTTTATATTTAGATGGGACGAATGTTATACTTTAGTGACTAAAGTAAAACGAAACTTTATACTTTAGAGATTAAAATAGGATAGATTTTATATTTTAGAAACTAAAATATGACAGACTTTATACTTTAGGAACTAAAGAATCACATTTTGAAATGTAGGGACTTTATACTTTAAAGATACAATTTTATATTTTATGGACTAAAGTATTTTATTTTAAATTTGTCAAAAAAGGTATCATATTATACAGTTGAGAGATGTAAAATGAAATTAGCCTGCAAAATATTTTTTTATATATCTGTTGAAATCTATCCAATCTTGACAGTTAATCCTCCGACACGATTTCTTTTGTTTCGCCTCATACGCGTGGTAGACAAGGCGGGGAACCCTGGTGCGATAGAGCAATAGCGTGTGAAATGATAAGAAATGAGTTAAGACTGCAAGAGCGGGAACAATTAATGAGAAAAGCTGTGGCGGACAGTAAGATGTTGAGAATTTGAGTGGTTAGAAAAGTAGCCATTCTGGCACAAAATCCGCCAAAGATTCTTTGGTAGACCTATCGTTTCCGTCCTTTCTATTGTGGGCATATCTTTCTTTCTAGAATCTAATTCCGAAATAAACCGGCAGTCATCAATTAGCAACAGGCTTAGATATGTTAAGTAGTACTAATAGACTAGTCTAGAGAGTTTGTCAAACATTTCTCTCGAATTGACTATTAGCCTACAATACGTTTGGGTTGTAATTCTTTAAGAGTTTTTATAAATATATATATATACATATATATGTTAAAGTACTTTTTAGAAATGTGATGTGTGAGATGAAAGTAAAGTGATCGAAAAATATAATAAAAAAAAAGAGTAAATCTTATATACACTGACAGTGTATACACTATTATCATTGGATTCATCTATGTTTTCAGAACCGGACCGGATATCGACTCGGCCGAAGTCAGGGGTCAGGGGTCAATGGGTTCGACCGGGGGTCGATAGGGGTCGAACCGGATGACGTCATAAATAAAAATTATTTAAAAATTAAAATATTATATATAAAATATCTAATAATATGTTAATATTAATAAAGGTATATTCATATATATTTGATGTTTCAAATATATTTAATAAGAAAATACAAAGAAATTAGAACAATCAAGTTGCAATTTATGTTATTTAATAAATATTAACAAGTTTAGAATTAAAATTATGAATTTAATTGAAAAATAACATCAAATTTTAGGACAATATTTATAAAGTATGAAATATTTGAGGTATATTAATAAGTTTTAACAATTTAGGGGGCCAAAACATAATATTGAAAAGATTGAGTTTTTTTTTAAAAAAATGTCCATTGAACCAGAAAAACCGGTTTTTTCCCGGTCAAATCCGGTTTTTGACCGGCTTTGACCGGGCTTTAAATTTCCGGTTTTTTACCATGACTCGGACCGGACACTTGGCCGGTTCCCGGTTCGACCGGCCGGTCCGATCCGAGTTTCAAAACAGAGGGATTCATGACACGTGTACAAAAGTTGAATTTCAAATTCAAATTTTGTATAGTTATCATTCATCCAACGCTGACAGTGTAATTATAAAAAATAATCTTACGAAAGTCCACAAAATTTTTCTGCAAAAAATGTAATCCAAACCCACAAAATTTCTTCTCCCTTGCACATTTTAAGGGCTAATCTCCCCTAAATTTCATCACATATTGGAGCTGCAATTACGTCTTGAATTTCACCTCCAACCCAGCTCAATTATAATACTTATTGTGGGGATTTCATTATATAGAGTTGGTCACTGAGTAGCATTCTAGCAGCTTATCCCAAAAACAAAAAACGCATTCTAATAAAATTTGTTGGGTCAAAACTACACCATTTTAATGTATTTTTTCTCAAATGAAAAGAAAGAGAATGGAAAACAGAAGAAAAACTTCCTTTTGGATTTTAGTTTAGAAGTCAAATACGCTTGTCTTAAATGGATTTTACTCCAATCTGCAACAAGGAGTATGACCAATATGTTGCGTAGGCTTGAATTTTCATGACAATAAAATGAACAGTTTGACTAACGGGTGCCCATTTAAGGGGTGCAAAAGAATATGAGTGCATGTATTTATTTACATGGTAATTTAGATATGATTTAGATATTTTAACAAGTGACAAGTAAGTACCCCTTAGAAAAATCTTGAAATGAATATATGCTATATATTCAATTAGCTTATTTGTTAATTGTCAATCTATAGCTTGAAAAGAATCACGCAGTTTTACTGATTTGACTGAAAAGTTTCCTTGTTTTATTGTGTATCTTTTCTTTTCTTTTTTCACTCTGAATTATGGGCCTTATGGCTACATATTTTCTTTTTTCAAGAAAGAGGCACATCAATGTGAAACTGTGAAGCTTTAACGATAGAACTATTTGTGCTCCGGCCTTCAAGATGGCTTTTGTATCTTCTAAAACTTCACTTCATTAAAAACAGATCCTAAATCATTTTTTACCAGAAAAACAAAAAAGAAATGCTAAGAGGACGTATTAATGATGTATAGTAAAATGGTAAAGCCTAATGGTTCAATGGATCAGGAAAATCTTGCTAGTGTCAAATTAAGTAGGTTAATTAACTTTGAGAGTTGGAAAGGGAACATCTCAGTCTCTCGTGCAATGCCTTCACCCCTGAATGCAAACTCTCAAATCAAAGAAGAATGTAAAAGTCACTGGTGTCAATTGTGGGACAATTTAGTTACAACATGTGCATTCACTAACAATATCATCCCGTGTTTTGCTACAAGAGTACGAATCAATTACCGCATGATAATACGTCCACCATCTCAATAACAGAGTCGGTTTTTAGAATTCAATTTTTTACAGGGACATGTAACAGTTTTAGTGAATTTACATATGTGTACTTTGAGTTGAAATTATTCTCTTGTTAAATGTGCATTGAAAGTTTTAAACGATAAAATTGTAAGGTATGTATTGATTTAAAATGGTGACTTTTATATTAGAATATAAAAATATGAAAATATCAAAAGAAGATTGCTATTCTCTCTCTACCTCTACTTTTCTCCAATTTCTCTCTACTTCTCTTCTTCTCATAAGGCCTTCCTCTTGATCTCCTTCTTATAGATTTCGTTTTATTTTATTTTTTTAATAAAGTTTCTCTTAAAATTTCTTAGTGAGAGTTTTCTATTTCTCCTATGGTTCCTAATGAAAATTTCCTATTTCTCCTAGGGATTCTCTAAGATTAAAAACAACCTAAAAGGGGCGTGAATTAGTTTTTTACAAATGAAATAAATAGTTGCAAATATTCACCCAATTTTGACTATCCAAAATGGCCTAAGTGATCACACACTTAAGCAAATGGAATGTGATAAAGATAAAATAAGGAAATCACACAATTGATCAAATAAGAGAATGATAAAGTAAAAAGAAAGCAAACCAAATGAATTGGTATTCTCAATGGCACTTTCTTTAGCTCCCAAACTTCACTAATCATGGAGCTCAATCAAGTACTTCTTCCAATGGTTGGTAACACAAATCAACTTGTACAAAGAAGGGTTCACCCCTTACTCACACTAAGTTCTCAACTCTAGTTGAATCAAGGGATTTTACAACTCTCCCTAGTTAACCCTTTCTAAACTACAATTAAATGCTTATCCTAACAATGAAGAACACTTATATAATTGAGACTTACCTTCTCCAAAATTTTAGATCTTCTCAATAAGAAATCTCACAAATCCAAGAACTTTTTCCATACCTATACAATATTCAAGTTGTTTTTTTTTATCACAAAATCACTCTTGAAAGCATATATCTCATGTAGGCAAAAGTCTTTCTTATTTTTAGACTTAAGGGTATTTATAAGTAGTTAAATTTTGCCCCAAAATTCTCTTCAATATTCAAAAAAATAGCTGTTGAAACTATTGGATGTTCAATGGTTTGTTGTGCGTCCAATACAGGTCTCGAGAGGTTTCTTTGTTAAAGCTTTCAGATGGCCGATAGATGCCTTTTTGCGTCCGATACGAATTTCAGAAAGTTTTGCTACTTGTTTCAAACAGTTCCAACGGTCGATACTATTGTCTTGCATCTGATGCCCTATTTCTTCTTCTTTTGGACGTTCTATCCTGTAGTGCGACGTCTGAGAGTTGTGTTCAATAATGATTGTAGGTTCTGTACAGTTTGCCTTCGGACGCTTGATCCATCATTGTGCATCTGATAGATATCTATAACCCATATTTTCTTCTTGATTTCATTCCTTTTCTTTTCTAATGAATCAAGTACCCGTTGTAACAAATTTCTCATATAAAAGTATTAGTTCAAATCATCATTTTGATTTGTGAATCATCAAAAGTAATGATTGATCAATCTAAGTCTTCATATTCCTAGTGAGAATTTTCTTTTTTTTTTCTTATTTTATTAATAAATCTGAATTTATTTTAGATTTGGTCATTAGATCTGAATTTTTTGTGGTCCTTGAGTCTATCTTGACAGATCTCATCATCATTGTTGAAGATTAAAGCCGTTGATTAGCAAATCTGGCAATTATAACATGCACAAAATGGAGATTCAGTGATTTATCATTATAAAAGAATTTGAAATTTTTTTGTATTTTTATACCTGTTAAAAAAATTTTCAGATATATTGTACATATTATATTATAGATTTATTATTTTTAATATATGTTTAACCTACAATTAGTACAGTGATGTAAATCAAATTGTGTGGAACAATATTCAACAATCCTTTAATGAAACTTGCCTTTTATTTAAAAAAAAATGAAACATGATATTAATAATCAGATAAGAAGGCATACTAACGAATCATTCTTATTTAGTGAGTTTTTTAACAAAGGATAGTTCATTATTATTATTTGAAGTATTGTAATATGTTAATAATTTTTAACAAAAAGCAACACTTATGATACCTTGATCAAATCTCCTTGCACCCTCCCCACATCTTAAGTATCATCCCTATTTTGTTGGGAAAAAATAAAAAAGAAACACTTATGATATCTTACCCTATTGCTTGATGGGAATAAACCCGACTTTGTTGTATAACACACTAGATCTAGAGATGGACACACAAACATCTGGTGCATTGGTACATTAGTAATGAATTACCGTCAAAAGTACTAATGAGTCATTCCTTATTTAGTAGATGTTACAAAGTGCATTGGTGCATTGTTATTATTGTTCGATGCTAATTTATTATTAACTTTCTACAAACAGCAATACTTGTGATATTCTATGACCCTACTAAGTTGTACAAAGGACTATGTAGATCAAATACTTACATCGACACACTATATGAATCTTTGTAATTATACGACACGAAATTTGAACTTTCAACTTATAGATAGGTTTAGGATGTTTGAACTTTTTGGCAACTAACCCGTTATTTTACAAATTTTTTCTTTTGTAGTAAAAATAAAAATATGAGAGATTTAGAAAGCAAGAAAAGGGAAAAAAGAATATGAACGCAGAACCTCAATCAGTGGCTACCTTAAATTACCTTAAATTATTTGAATAGTAAATTTGTACGTGACATCGACAGTGACGAAACTTTGGAAAGTCCAATCATGGAAGTGAGGTGTACCTCTGCCAAAAGGTTATGGGGTCCACTTATGACTCATTGTATGTATCAAGACATGTGTAGCATGGCGTGTGATGCTCAAAAAGTTAAGTTTGTCGTTTTATGTGATTTAAAGATCCCAACTCAAGACCCGCCGCTATCTGTCACGTGTCGCCCATGACGTGCTTGCCTTTCTAAGGGGCCGCCCTTGACTTTGACCGGGCTTCCTTGGCTCCCTCGGCTGATCCCTCGCAACCTTCGCGCACTTTATTTGCTTTCCTTTTTCTTTTGGAATTTTTAACATTTTCTTTGCTTTGCTGTGTAAAACTCCTACAATTCTATAAAGTTACTTTTGATATGAGAGATTTGATAAAAATTTAAAATTCTCTCATATTTCCTTAATTATTTAAAAAGATTTAAAATTGTAATTTATCAAATTGATGAATTATAAATTAATACCTCTGAATCAATTTAAACAACTAATTTGATTTGGGTGGATTTCAAAATTAAAATCCGTCATTAAATTCTTCAATCCAAACGAAGCCTAAAGGCTTTCTCGACTACAATGTGATAGTTTGCATATTGATTAGGTTAAGACTGATAATCATCTTGTATCCCAGTCAGAGAGGCAATATACAGGAGAGCTGCAATAGGGGATCCAGTGTGCAAAGGCTGTGGAGAGGAACAAGAAACAATAGAGCACACCCTATTGCAATGTCCCCTAGCACAAGAGATTTGGAAAGTAGCTCCATTAATATGGGATGGAGCTAAAGATCAGATAGGAAACTTCCAAAGATGGTGAATCAGAATCACAGAGGCTAGGAAAAGGCAAGAAGGAAAAAGCCATATGGGTCTTACGGCTAATATATTATGGCATATTTGGAAGGAAAGGAACAAGAGAGAATTTGAGAACCATGTCAGCTATCAACCGTGCAGTGTTATTCAAAAAGCACACAAAGAATGGTTGGAACTAGAGGAGCTAGTTTCTAAGAATATTGATCAGAGCACAATAGAAACAATGCCAACACTGGAGGAGGACAGTCATGCACAAGAAGACCAAGATCTCATAAATCTAAGAGTGGCAACAAGAAGCTTATTGAGACCTGCATTGCTGGGAATTGGAGTTTCTGTTAGAAGGATGACAAATGAGGCTACGGAATTGTGGGCTTTAAAAGACAGAAGCTCGGGGGATAAGAATATTGATGCTGCTTCAGCAGTCAAACTGGTTTTATGTAAAGCAGTGGAAAGAAGATGGTGCAACATCAGAATCCAAATTCACAGCAAGGACCTGCTGAAGCAAATCAAGAATGGTAAGTCCCCTGGATGCAGAATGACAACAATCCTTGAGGATATTCTAAGTTTAAAGTCATTGTTTTGAATGTGCTCTTTTTGCTTAGCTAGTAATGATGATAATGATCTTAGTGCTAATGTTAGCTCATATGCCTTAAGCATTTTGATGGATGAGGAAATTATATTTCCTCCGTGTCATTGAACACGAGTTGTACAGATTTTCGGGCCTTTGCTCGAAGTGTATTTTCTCCTTATAGATCAATGCAAGTACGCTAACGTTTCGAAAAAAAAAAGATAATCATCTTGTATGCCAAAAAAAGGACTAATTTCGCTTTGTTCCTCAAATTTGTACCACTTTTTCACTTTGTACTCTATATTTCAATTTTGGACACTTTACACGTTAAACCATCATTTTGAATAATTTACACTCTAAACTTTCAAGTTTGTCACATTTACATCCAATTAATGACAATGTTATCAAAATTAACGAAATAAATGACAATGCAAATTAATAACAATGTATCATTCTACTCTAATAGCGATCCCTTGGCTCCTTTTGACTGTTTTGAACACATTGTCAATGATTTATATGGTCTAAATCACTAATATTATTAGCAAAATTAATGAGATAAAAGATGGTGCAAATTAATAATAATATGTTTTTTTGTTCTAGTTGTGTACATTGGCTCCTTTTGATTACTTTCAGCAAATTATCATTAATTTATAGGGTCCTCTATACCATCAATTTTGGTGACATTGTGATGGGACTTAAATGTGACAAACTTGAGAGTATATGGTACAAAGTATCTAAATTTAAAAATTTAGGGTACAAAGTGTTTAACACTAAAATTTAGGGTGCAAAGTAAAAATTTGATTCAAGTTAAGTGGTGCAAAGTGAAAGTGGTATAATTTTTGGGATTGCAAAGTAGAGTTAGTCCAAAAAATATTACTCTAGCTCAAGTTTTAATGTCACAATTAAAGTGACAAAATCACCCCTTCAAAAATTCAATTTGTGATAGTATAATAGTATTTGATTTGATAAGACAGTGATAATTTTGGCGCTATACCACAATATTGTCTATAGCTATCATCAAATTTGTATTTTGGCAAAAGCACAAGCTACGCATGTGGAGTATTTTTTTTTTCTTTTTAAGTATGTTCATTAGAAACTTTTTCTTGGATATGTATATTAACTACGAAATAATATCTATCGTATACATAAAACGAGGGACTCCTCAGGATATTACGTTATTTTGTGCTTTGTCAGTTTTATCCTTATCATAAAGGGTAAAACCATTCTCTAACAAAACAACGAATAAAAAATCAACTGCAACTCCTAGCTCTTCATATTTCACGTTTTATACATTTTATATGCATCCACAACCTTTCCATGTTTGCCCATTAATTCTGACATTCTTTTTAGTATTACACACAATATGTTTTTCCACTTTTAGCACTTTATTTTTTATAATAACAATTATTATAATTTTTAATTTATTGAGTGTGTATTGATCCCTGGTGAATAATAAAGTAATTACAAATTGAACATGCCTATCCACGTGTCCCTTACTGTTAGTGGAACTTCTTTTTATTTATAAACCAAATTGATTTTTAACTAATAAAATAGAATAAAAATTTTATACACTGACAGCGTATAGAATAACGAGTCTAGATGCATGTTACATATACAAAATTTGATATTCAAATTCAAATTCAGATAATATGACATACAATCTAATCCCATCAGTGTATATACTGAAAGTACAGGAAAGATTGATCCAATAAAGTAACTGCAAATTGATCTCTAGATCTTGTTTAGATTACAAATTTTCACCCAAAAAATAGAAATTTTTCTATGAACACATGTTCCAATCAATATTTTACAACACATATATCAAATCATTATAATATATATATTTTTTACAAAACTGTAAAAAATAGCAACCTAAATAGGTTCTAAGCTATTTGGTGGTGCTAGAGGTCAGGGGTTCAACCCCTGCCTCCTTCAAATTTGCCACAATATGTGGTTGGTCTTAGTTGACCATCTACCCTTGCCCCTTTCCCCTAGATTAGGCTAGTTTAGGTTATAGGACATCTATCGTTGCAGAAAAAAAAAAAAAGGTTCTAAGCCTTTAGAAACTTTGTCCATATTAATATTTCATAAGTATTAGCAATGCCCAAAGGGATTTCGAATAAATGAAAGTTTTTTTTTGCCAAAAATGAATACAATTATACCCATAAATAATTAGAGTTTGAATACCTTACTCATCTGTTTCCCTTCCAAAATAACAATTTCTTTTCTTACATTTAATTTCAAAAATATAAAATACATTTCCTTCACATAGTTTGTAGAAATATTCTTCGGTACCTAAGTAGTAAAAAATATATTAAATATGGGTAGACCGAAATGTCTGTCATTACCATTTGAATTGGTAGTTTCTCTTTGAAATAGTACTTATTCTCTTTCCTGATACTTGTATCAATTCCAAGTAAAGCATTAATCATGGGTGCCAGTAAAATGCAAAGATGATTAAAGTCAAGAACTCTTAATGCCCACTCTTAATGCCCTTAATCAAAGTGTATAGATTATGCTGTTGAATAAGTGTATATTAAAGGCATAATTGTCCAAGTATCAATTTACCAGACGTCAACGATGTGACGACCCCACCTCCCCCTAGGGCGTACCCGAGGGTTTGGCGGGTCGCCTGCCCAACTCTCGCCAGGACTCACTCACTCATAGCTCAAGAAAAATAACGTACATCCATAGAAAATAAATAACACATCCATTTCAACTTAATATATACATTGATGCTCAAATCCAGATACAAAGCTTCTACATGCCAAGATACTTTCAAGTGTTTACAATTTAAGTACAAATAACCCTTGTCGGGTGCTAGCGCGAGTACAATTTCAAAATTCAAAACAACTAGACTACGGTAATCTGTACATGTCTCACGCCTCGCTCGTACCCCCTGTAAGGAAAACAAATGGTGTGGAATGAGCTAAAAGCCCAGTGAGGTTCCAAATAGCAAGTTGACCATTATTTAAAAGTGCAGGTCTCACGTAGCAAAATAATGAGCATGAAAAGTTCATAAAAGTGAGCAATAACACTTCAAGTAGCAAATCTCAAAATGAGCGAGTGTAAAGTTTTTCTTTTAAAATGAAACAATAACACGATGAGTACTAATCATTCTAAAGTATAAGAATATGGATGGCTCTCAGGAGCCAAATTCCCATTGCATCACTAGAGCTTGATCAAGTAGTAGTTGACACCAAACTAAGAAGTTCTATGGAAAAATTTGAAGATTAAACGGTTGAATTGAAAGATTGGGCAAGATTGGAGCTTGAAAATTGAGAGAGTTTTCTTTCCTTTGTGCCTAGCAAGAAATTCCGCCAAGAGCTTCAAAATAAGAAGAATTTTGGGTCAATTTTGGTTTAAATGGTAAAGGCATGAATAGTGGTCAAAAGGTCAAAAAGGTAAGAATAAATCCTCAAGTGACACATGTCCTCTTCATTAATTGCTTGCCTAACTTTTTGTCTCTCTTACACCAATCCACTTGGCAACATCTAAATATCTCATAACACCCGATAAACTAAACCCAGTATCCAAAACTTAACCGAACTGGCCGAATTTTTCTGAATTTTCCACACTAGCGGGTCCCACGTCCGATATACGCTCTTAATTTCTCAAAAACTAACCGATACTAGAAAAATCATTTAAAAACTATATTTACTCATAAAATTGATCTAGAAAAATTTTCTAATAAAGAAAATGCAGAAAACGTGCAATTAAGAAAAGTACGGGTCCTCACAGAAACCTCGTCTGGAACCGAAGAAGGTGATTCTTAGAAATATTGAGGTGAAGTCGACACTGTTGGATCGAATTGAAGAGGGCCAAGTGAAGGACCCAATGGTGCAAAAGTGGGTGGAAAAAGTGAAGAAATGGGAGTTGCCTAACTTTAACCTAGATCCTGATGGAATCTTAAAGTTCCGAAATCGTGTCGTTGTACCTAGGGATGAGGAGTTAAAGAGGGAGATTTTGGAGGAATCTCACCGCTCTAGGTATATGGTGCACCCAGGGAATAATAAGATGTACCAAGATCTAAAAAGTCTGTATTGGTGGAATAATATGAAGACGGAGATTGCCCAGTTTGTGCAAAAGTGTCTTACGTGCCAACAAGTGAAAGCTGAGCATCAAAAACCGTCAGGTCTGTTACAGCCTTTAGAGATCCCTGAATGGAAATGGGAGCACATAACGATGGATTTTGTATCAGGGTTGCCACGAACACAAAAGAGGCATGATGCAATTTGGGTAATAGTGGATCGATTAACTAAGACCGCACATTTCCTGTGACAGCCCCACTTCCCCCTTAGGCGAACCAGAGGGTTCAGCGGACCGCCTGCCCAGCTCTCGTCGGGACGCAGTCGTTAACTCACACAAATCAGAAATAGAACCACAAGAAAGAGCAAAACGAGGATCAAAAACTTAAAACAAAACTTATATACATTGCTATCTCAGAAAGAAGTACAACCGTCGAGAATACAAAAGTTCCCAAGTCACCATACAACCAGCCCGTGCCAAGTACTAGGGCGAGAACCAAAACAAAACCAAAACTAGACCCAACCAGTCGGTACAGAGCTCTCGCCCTTGCTCGCCTTCCCCTATTAAGGAAAACAAAACTAAAGGGATGAGCTAAAAGCTCAGTGAGGTTTCGAACATAGAATCAAGTCATAAATCAAACGATAAGTCAAGAAACAGTTACAACATTTACAATAAACCATACATGAAAAGGATACGTTCATTCGTTCATTCGTTCGTTCGTTCGTTCTCCTGTCATTCCCCTTTCCTTCATTCGTTTGAAAATGCATTTTTCATTTATCAATAAAACCCTCGTTCGTTCGTTCGTTCGTTCATTTCATTCAACCCTTCCTGGGCATTGGCCAGGCTCCACCAACCTCCACCAACCTACAAGGTAATACTCGAGTATACCAAACGTTCACCCAGGTCACCAAATCGCCCGACCGAGTCCGCTTCTGGCTCGAGTTGATCGGTAACAAGAGGCAGGGCCCAGTTCAGCCAAAAGGCTTACATTCATGCACAAGTACGTTCCAATCATTCAATATTTGAAAATTTCACATTTATTTAGGTCGAGTGCGATAAAGTACACACTCGCCTAGAAAACTCGTTTTGGAAATCATAGAAAGCACTTAACACGTTATCAAACAATAATACAAGTCATGAAGTCAAGAAAATACAACAAACAAGGAACACTCACCTAATTATGTAAAATAACGTCCAAAATATCCTTCCGGATATGACCCTCAGTCACCGAGAAAACCTATGATTTAACGAGAAAGAATATTACAATTCATCGAGCAAACAAGTAAGTGAAATCAAAGAAAAATCGGCAAATGATAAGTAAAACGTATAAAGACGCCTTTATAGTGAAAAGGGGATATTTGGATCGGAGGACGGTGTGAGAACCTTGAATTTTGCAGATAAATACCAATGCATACTTCAATTTCATTTTTATCTAGTATTCGTATTCCTTAATCCCTTCTAGCATTACTTTCACTTGCTTTTAAATATTAGTGCATATTTCATTCGTAGTTCTTATTTTTTTTCATAAATTCTAGCATTATTTCTACTTGTCTTTAAATAAGTGCATAAAAATAATTTTTATGTGATAAATAATATAATTGTGCCAAAATATTAAAGTACTTGGTTTTGTCAAGATAAATTAATATTTCGAAGGTAAATTATTTCGTTTATTTAATAATTAATTTCTCCGTATTCCGATAGCTAGACTTTAATCGTTAATAATGTTAAAGGTTAATAAAAACCTTAGTATTAAGATGCAGTCAACAAATTGTAGATAAACATGACACAAGTATACTAAACATACTTAAGACTTAAAATTTCGATAATTGAAGCCTTGCAAGATTAGTGTATTAGTAGGAGCTTAATTTATATTCGGGGATAGATTTTGGAGTTAAGTTAGAATTAAGGAACTCAAGTGGATATTAGGAAGAGATGTGAAAAGACTAAAATGCCCTCCATACAATCTCAAAATTTCCATGCAATCCAAACACATTTTCAGACAACATCATCACTCACCACCCTATCCGGCCAATGCACTCTCCTCTCCAATTCCACACTCAACCCTCTCATGCACTCAACCTCCTCCATCCGCAAGCCATTTTCTCTCCTTCCTCAATACCGCGACACCACCACACTTCACCTTCACCTCGTTAACATCGACGCGAAAGAGTGAGAGAGAGGGAGATCAGCTTCATCCGAGAGCAAGAGGGAAAACTGTGAGCTGCACATATCTTCCATTTCTGGCCGCGAGCTAGGAGGAAGAGATGGAGAGATATCGTGGGAGTTCCATCCATTTCTGCACCATCAACCAGCTGCAATCCAGCTTCAACCTCCACCAGTCGCAACCACTGAAATCCAAACCAACCTCCAGTCACGAGCGAGCCGAGAGGGAGAACAGAAATTTTTTTTTCAGATTTCTTGTGCGTGAGCTGAGTTCCTAGCCGAGGTAAATTCGAAACTTAGATTAGCTAAGTGAAAACATGATGATTAAGACATGCATGCCATGTTTATATGCTCGGATGATGAAATGAGGAAGAAAAGGAAAATCTGTTTGGAAGTCATGGCTCGGCCGAGAGATTGATTAGGAAATGCAACTTCAATTTTGCTCTATTGTGATGATCTGAGATTCTAATTGTGATTAACCAACTAAAAACTAAATAATTAAGTCTTGCATGAGGTTAAATTAGTTCGATTGAGCCAGGAAGTAAGAATAAAGCAGAATCCTGCTGCATGCAAGTTCATCCGAGAGTAATTGCACAAAATTCTGGAACAATGGATGAATATTGTTGTTGCCGAACTGAATTGTGGACTGGAAATGGTAGCTAATTAGTTCAGTAGCTGTGCACGTGAGATTTGAGTACTTAAAACACTGGTTTAGCCGAAAGAAAAGCTAGATTATAACCACGCAAGTTCTGGAAAAAAAATGATCATTGGCTATGAAAGTGAATCTAGAAACTGTGACGTTATAACTATTGTTCACGATTGATCTTCGAGCTGGAAATGTTAATTGTCTAGCCAAGTAATTGCATGCTGAATTTGAGAGCTTAATAGCATTTTTAGCCGAGGAAATGTTGGATTTATGAACATTGAAGTGCTGGAAATATTAATGACCGAGAGGTTGAGCAGAAATTCTTCATTTGATTTCTGGAAATTTCCCTTGGAATGTAATGGTTTAGAAATGCATGAGAGATGTGTATTTTAAGCAGTGTAAGTTGTTTAGCTATGAAACATTTGATATTTTCGAGGATTTAATCAAAAATGTTGAGATGGAATTCGTGATAGTTTGGAATGACAATTGCTGGAAAATGTTCAAGTTATCCTTGTTTTTGAACAATAAAAGTTTGGTTGAAATGTTGGCTATATTACTATAAGAAATGATTGTTGGACGCTAAGGGTTAATGCTCGATGGAACCCTTGGCTATTTGAGTAAACTTTACGTGTATTACGGTTTTGATAAAATTATTTACTGGGATTTTTCTTGACTATCGAAACAAGAAAAGGAAAATTTGAACTCTTAGAGTCATTTGAGACTCAAGCTAGATATAGTTCTCTTCTTGTCTTGAATGGAGTTGTGATTTAAATTGAGTATTTGATGTCAAGAGCTAATGATTGATGAAGCTCTTGGCCATTTGAATGATTTTATATAAGTGTCAAAGTTGATGAAATTAAACTGCTGGAATTGCTTGGAGGCCTTATGTTTATTTTGATTAAGTTGAGATGTGATGTGAGCTTGCCAAAACCAAGAGCTAATGATTGACGAAGCCTTGGTCACTTGTTTTACTTTTCTAGCAGAAATGAATCTATTGAAATCTAGGGCTAATGATTGAAGAAGCCCTAGTGATTTGCTATTTGAAATGTGATTTTACCATGTCGACAAATTTGAGCCATAACGTGATTTCGAAAGGGAATCGAAATTGTGAAAGTCGTCTTGACCCGGTGAGCTCGAGCAATTTTGATCAAGCTAATCAAAAATATTTTTTACGCTAGAATTAAACGATAAAATTCAGTATTTAGTATTTTGCCCTAAATTTTGCCAACCCGACAAGATTCCTTTAGCTTAAACTAGCCTTAATGGTTATGGAAAATAATTTTTCTAGCTTTTAAAACCCTAAGTCTTGTTTTAATTCTTTTCTTTCTTTAAGAATTGCCTTGGCTAGCTGTCTATAGGAAAAGTTACAAAATGCGAGTCTTTACTAACTTTAGCTAAAAGCATAGAAAGCTTGTTCGGCAAGAAACATTATTTCACGTAAATTAGTTCTAGTAACACTTTTACAAGAAAAGTAATATTAAGGAAACTTTACAAAGTATTTTACTAGTTTTAATACTACATGGTTTGTCGACTTGTTTCAAGAAAATAAATCAGTCATACATGCGAATAATTTCCCTACGTGACCCTAGAACTGGTATAGCCAACTTATAGTTTTAAAATTTGGTATTTTAGGGTTTAGCGAGGACGCGGATTTTGATTCCCAGCTTGATCTGTAATTTCACTCTTGGTGAGTGTCCCTGCTTGTTCTATGCCTACTTGATTAAAGTGCTTTCTTGACTTGATATGTGATAATTGGAAAATGGTTTCTGATCCATCGAAGTGAGCAGTGTGTACTTTATCACACTAGCCTTTCGAGTGGTGACTTGTTTGAAATGTTTTCGTGAGCATCCTGCTTGCACTTGCTAAGCACTGAGTAGGGGAATGTACCACACCTTAGGTGGGAGGGCCTCTTATCCTATCTCAAGTGCTAAAACCTTGGAATACTTGCTAAGTACTGAGTAGGGGAATGTACCACACCTGAGGGTGGGAGGGCCTCTTATCCTATCTCAAGTACTAAATCACCAGGCAGGGGAATGTACCACACCATAAGGGTGGGAGGGCCTCTTATCCTGACCTGGTAACCATGTGTTGTGACGTCGCTGGGTGAATCCCTCGACCAATTTCCTGAGGGTATACGCAAGTATACTGCTCCCAATTTCCTAAGGGTATATCTCGAGTATACTGCTTCCTTTATTTTGTCGTGCGGGCCCGGAGCTGGGGTATGTATGGTGGCCGGAGTAAGAAAAATAAGAGAATCTACATGGACCGTAAGTAGTGACAGTTGACGGATGGTCAACTACGATAACTTTTGATCAAGCGAGGCAAATGGCTCCTGAGAGCCCCGGTATCCTACCTTGTGCTGTTATTCGCTTTCCTATTTGTTTACGTTAATCGAAATCAATACTTGCTATTTGTTTATTTGATTGCATGTTTTGGGGCACCACTGAGCTTTAGCTCACCCCACGTTTATTTGTTTTCCTTGACAGGTCTTGAGGTTTGAGAAATCTGAGCTACTTACATCTTCTTAAGAATGTATTTGGACTTCATTACTTCGTTTTGTGGCTTGTAATGTATTTGAATTAAACGATATAGTTTTGTTTTGGGTTGCCACTTGAAGCTGGAAAATGTGTAAACCCTAATTCTGCCATTTGGCTGGTATGTATATATTCGGTCTGTGTGAAATTATATGTATTTGGGATGGTATGGCTTTAATCCTTGTAAGTAACGCGTGAAGTGTTTAAGAGCCGTCGATTGGCTAACTTCGGATGCTGTTATCTTTGAAGTTAATGTGGTGTTAGCAATCGATTTATTTTGGAAGAATCGCTATTGTAATAGCTTAGGTTAATCTTCGGAAGGATTTGGGCTAGATTGCTTGCGTGAGTCCTGGCGAGAGCTAGGCAGGCGGCCCGCCAACCCTCTGGTTCGCCTTAGGGGGAAGTGGGGTAGCCACAAAATATGTATAAGATAACTGCTGGAAGAAGGGAGGCAAATGTCTGTGATGCGGAAGCGCAGACCACAAGCTTGCTACCTGTCCACTCTTAAAGCAAGACGAAAAGGGAGCTCAAATCGCGCCAAAGACCAATACAGGACCGGATAAGGGGAATGGGACGAAACCTAAGGTGCCAGCTCGAGTATATTCATTAGAACCTCAACAGGTCCCAGATTCCTCAGAGGTCGTAGAAGTTTACCATACGACCTAGAAGTTAGTACACCTACGGGGAATCAACGTTTGGTTACTAGTATGGTTTATAGGGATTGTGAAGTGTGGGTAGGAGAGAAGAGATTGTTAGGGGACTTGATAAGTTTGGTCATTAAGGGGTATGATGTAATTCTGGGTATGGACTGGCTAGCCAAGTATAATGCCCAACTGGATTGTAAAACAAAAGTGGTAGAATTCCGCATCCCTGGTGAGGCAACTTTAAGGTTGGACATAAGGGGTATGTTAGCCTCATCTGCTTTGATTTCGGGCATTCGGGCTAGGAAATTGTCAAGTAGAGGGGCGCAAGGATTTTTGGCCTTTTTGATTAACAACCCCACAGATAAAGTGAAGGTAGAGGATATGGCCATAGTGAAGGAATTTTCGGACGTGTTTCCTGATGAGTTAGTAGCCTTACCTCCGAAAAAGAGAGATTGAATTCAAAATAGACCTGCTACCAGGATCCTCACCTATCTCAAAAACACCATACCGAATGGCTCCTGCTGAGCTCAAGGAGCTAAAGTTACAATTACAGGACCTTCTGGAGCGGGGATTCATTCAAGAGAGTGGGTCTCCTTGGGGAGTTCCTGTACTTTTTGTGAAGAAAAAGGATGGTGGGTTGAGGATGTGTATCGATTATCGGGGCCTGAATAATATTACGGTGAAAAATAAGTATCCACTGCCCCACATAGATGAGTTGTTCGACCAGCTGCAAGGAGCAGTGGTCTTTTCAAAATTGGACCTCCGACAAGGGTATTACCAGTTATTAATCAGGAAGGAGGATATTCCGAAAACTGCCTTCAACTCGAGATATGGGCATTACGAGTTCGCAGTTATGCCCTTTGGACTAACTAATGCTCCTGCCGCCTTCATGGATTTAATGCATAGGGTTTTTAAGCCCTACCTGGATCGATTTGTAGTGGTCTTCATCGATGACATCCTGGTCTATTCCAAGACCCGTGAAGAGCATGAGCAGCACTTGAGGATTGTCTTACAAACCCTAAGAGATCATCAACTGTACGCCAAGTTCAGCAAGTGCGAATTTTGGCTGGAGAAAATTGCTTTTCTAGGGCACGTAATTTCTCAAGAGGGTATTTCAGTTGACCCGGCGAAAGTAGAGGCTGTAACTAATTGGAAGAGGCCAGAAAATCCCACCGAGGTTTGCAGCTTTCTCGGACTGGCTGGATATTACCGGCGTTTTATCAAGGACTTTTCCAAACTAGCCGGTCCTCTAACCGATTTGACGAAGAAACATGGTCGGTTCTTATGGAACGCCCGAAGTAAGACAAGTTTTCAAGAGTTAAAGAAAAGATTGACCATGGCTCCAGTTCTAGTTTTACCTAATGGAGGTGACGGGTTTGCTGTGTATACTGACGCGTCACGAGAAGGCCTGGGTTGTGTCTTAATGCAAAACCGAAATGTGATATCTTTTGCCTCTAGGAAGTTGAAACCTCACGAGCAGAATTACCCGACGCATGATCTGGAGCTAGCTGCCGTTGTTTTCGCTCTTAAAAAGTGGAGACACTACCTATATGGGGTAACCTTCGAGGTTTACTCCGATCACAAAAGCTTGAGGTACCTCTTCTCACAGAAGGAGTTGAACATGAGGCAACGACGGTGGATGGAATATCTGGAAGATTACGACTGTACTATCAACTACCATCCAGGAAAGGCGAACGTAGTGGCCGATGCTTTGAGTCGCAAGGCGCAAGTAGCAGGATTAATGATTAAAGAGTGGAATTTGCTCGAGTCGGTTTGCGAGTGGAAACCCTGTCTTGGGAGCCATAAGGTGATTTTTGGCAATATTAAAGTGACTTCCACCTTCTTGGAAAGGATTAAAGAAGCTCAAAAAGAAGATGCACTGGTACAGAAATGGGGAGAGAAAGTGGGAAAAGGAGAAACCACTGATTTCAATTTTGGTCCTGAGGGTATTTTAAAATACCGAAACCGAATAGTGGTGCCGAATGATGAATCATTGAAAACGGAGATTCTAGAGGAAGCTCATCGATCCAAGTATACAATCCATCCGGGTAATAGCAAGATGTATCAAGACCTGAAAGGAACCTATTGGTGGGACAATATGAAGAAGGAAATTGCTCTGTACGTGCAAAAATGTCTCGTTTGCCAACAAGTTAAAGTAGAGCATAAAAAACCATCGGGTTTGTTACACCCCCTTGAGATACCTGAATGGAAGTGGGAAAACATCACTATGGACTTCGTTTCAGGTTTGCCACGAACGCAACGAGGACACGATGCCGTTTGGGTAATCGTCGATCGATTAACCAAGTCGGCCCATTTCTTGCCGGTAAACATGAAGTATTCCATGGACAAGTTGGCCCAACTGTACATGGATGAGATTGTAAAGCTGCACGGTGTTCCGGTGAGTATCGTCTCCGATCGAGATCCATGTTTCGTATCTCGGTTTTGGCAAAAGTTCCAGGAGACTCTAGGGACTAAACTCAACTTGAGCACAACCTATCACCCTCAGACAGATGGACAATCGGAACGAACCATTCAAACTCTCGAGGACATGCTACGTACTTACATTCTCGATTTTGAAGGCAACTGGGGTCAACACATGACCTTAGTAGAGTTGCATACAACAATAGCTACCATTCGTCGATTCAAATGGCTCCATATGAAGCACTGTATGGACGAAAGTGCCGATCACCAATCTATTGGGATGAAGTGGACGAGAGGAAGGCACTGGATCTAGCAACTATTCCTTGGATGGAGGAAGGTCGAGAAAAGATTAAGTTGATACGGCAACGACTCCAAACAGCTCAAAGCCGACAAAAGAGCTACGCAGACAAGCGAAGAAAAGACTTGGAGTTCGAAGTTGGAGACCGTGTTTTCCTCAAGGTTACACCGTTACGGAGTGTCACAGCGGGTAGAGGAAAGAAATTGCAACCGAGGTTCGTCGGACCTTACAAGATTCTCCAAAGAGTAGGAACGGTAGCGTATCGATTAGAGCTGCCGTCCAGTCTCTCTCGAATTCACGACGTTTTCCACGTCTCGATGCTAAAGAAGTACTATCCCGACCCATCCCATGTCTTACAACCAGAGGAGATCGACATAGACGAATCGCTTGCTTACGACGAGAAACCTGTCCAAGTGCTTGACCGGAAAATCAAAGAGCTAAGAAACAAGCAGATTCCGTTAGTGAAGACACTATGGAGAAACCATGGGATAGAGGAAGCTACCTGGGAAGTGGAAGAAGAAATACGAAAGAAATACCCTAACCTTTTCGTGAGTTAAGGTGAGAAATTTCAAGGGCGAAATTCTTTTAAGGGGGAGAGAGTGTGACGACCCCACTTCTCCCAAGGGCGAACCCCAGGGTATCGGCGGGCCGCCCGCCCAGCTCTCGCCGGGACTCAGTCGCTCACTACAGTCCTCAACCAAATTACAATATAAATCTCAAAATTACATCAAATTCTCCAATGATTACATATTACAAATGCAGCGGAAACTGTTTTCAATCGTGGAACGTATACTTACATCCATATGAATTTCAAATATTTATACAAGACCAACTCGTACATAAAATAGATCCAAACTTAAACTGTACACGATATAAGCCATCCAGTCACGTGAATAAGCAATCCAAGCTTTTCTTCACCTTGAGCCCTGTGGGGGGGGAAATAAAACATTTTTTTGGGGTGAGCTAAAAGCCCAGTGAGTAACCAGTAAAATCAGTAATCAAATAGTTTTCACAAAAATTCATTTCATTGATGTCATGGTTCAGAAATCAGATGTACGTATTTTTGCTCTCGTGAGCCAGTGAAATCATTGTAATGTTTTAGAAATTCAATAAGTAACCGGGGGTAAAAATGTAATTTTGTTACAGGTCAACATTTGCACAGTGAGAGTAAAACAAAAGCAGAAAATGACACCACATGGTAATTCCACAAAGCTCAATGAGCTAAAATCTCAATAAGGTTCCGAACATGAAATTACATAACAAAGCCAACACATTAACCATCAATAATCAATAATTCAAGAAACATTTACAATGGAAAGCGATAGTAACATTCATGAAAGGATACATTCATTCTCCTGACATTTCCTCGCTCATTTGGTCATTCATTTCATTTCATTCACCCCGTCCCTGGCTTTTGGCCAGGCTCCACCAACCTACATAGGTAATACTCGAGTATACCAAACGTTCACCCAAATTCCTAATCGCCTGACCGAGTCCGCTTCTGGCTCAAGACGACCGGTAACAAGGGGCAATGGCCAGTTCAGCCCAAAAGGCTTACATTCATGCGCAAGTAACATTTCAATCGAAAATTTCACATTTATCGAGGTCGAGTGCGATAAAGTACACACTCGCCTCGAAAACTCGTTTTGGAAATCATTATAAGCGCTTAACACGTTATCAACCAAAATACAAGTCATGAAGTCAAGAAATATAGCAAACAAGGCACACTCACATGCCAGCACGCATGATATGCAAGAAAACATTTCAAAAGTAACTTTGGAAACAGTTCAAAAGTAAATAATGTAAGAAACGGTTCATAAATAACTTTAGTAGTAGTTTGAGGTCACTCACCTCCACGGCTCAGAAATCATCCATCACATAACATTGCCTTGCTCAAATCCAAGTCTTAGATCACAAACTCAATGCAAACAAGTCCTTTAAAACTTCGGACAGCACTTCCCCTAAATTTGCTTACTTTCCCAGCCATCATGGCTTCATTATTTCTTCAGCCAGTCCCAAAGTCACACAAATAAGTTCATCTAATATCCATTCAGCAAGCTCCAAGTAGTACTAGTACAAGTCAAGCTAGGAAAAAGTCCGGAAATGAAGGTTAAGCTCAAAACCAGAAAAACAGTTTTGACGTCATTTTGCGGTAATGGTACCAAAGGCACTACAATTGTCGGATGGGGGTGTAAGACCCACCGTTTCGAAGCTAAGGACCAGGGCTACAACAATGTAGAAGGTCACTCAGTCCAGTTCCTAGCACAACTAGGTCAAATATGCCAAAAATACCAAACCAGAACCACTAAAACAGGTTCACAAATCACACAATGCTGTAATGAGTCCAACTCGGTCCATACAAGTCCAAATGCATTGATTCCAAAGGAATATGGTAGCTAAGAAATCCAGATACATTTCATCAGAAGACACCAACATCCAAATCCAAAGAAATTCCAGTCAAAATGGCCAATTACAAGTGCAGTTTTCGCATTCTGATCAACCCAGAACAGCAACAGTAAAATCGACATATCTCACTCTACACTAGTCCAAATGACCTGGAATTTTACAGGTACTTCAAACTCATCAATACCTACAACTTTCATGTTTTAAGCAAAGGCCAATTCGGCCTCTAACATGGTGCAATAAATTCGGGCAGAATGAAGAACTACAAAACCTAATTTTCTGAAATTTCTTCCAAAACAGAAATTGATTGTACTTAATCACTTTTTCCACCTCCTAGAGTCATTAAACATCATTTCCAATCATCATACATGACCACAACACCATGATCATATTAAACCAGAAAATTCCTCAAAAAAATAAAAACTTCACCAATTCAACCAAACTCAAGAAATAATCCAAGAAATTGCATCTTATAACACCACTAATCATGAATTGAACATCATTAGAGGAAGGAGAGGTGTTCATCCACCACTCACCTTAGCAAAACAAGAGGGAGAGCTACTTGTCACCTTAGCTTCTCAAACAACTCCACCAAACAACTCACAAACACTAAGTGAAGAGGTTTTATGGAGAAATTGGAAGTTTAAACGGTTGATTTGCTAGATTTGAGCAAGAAATTGAAGAAACAAGTTGAGAGCTTTCTTTTCTTCCTTTCTTGAGAGAGGTTCGGCCATGAAGCTTGGAAATGGAGCAAATTTTTGGTAAAGTTTTAGTTTATTAAGTCAAATGGTAAGACATGGCATAAAAGTCAAAAATTCCACCCAATGGCCAAGCGACACTTGTCACTTAAATAATGAATCTCTATCTCTTTGTTCCCTCTCACACCAATCCATAAATATCTCTTAACACCTTGTAAAAAAAATATCACTTAGCACAAAACTCCAACAAGTTATCAAAAATATATTACATTTGCCGCACTAGCGGGTCCCACGTCCAAAATACGCTTTTAATCTCTCAAAAACTAACCGATACTAGAAAAATCATTTAAAAACTATATTTGCTCATAAACTTTATCTGGGGAATTTTTCTAATCAAGAAAATGTAGGAAAAGCGGGCGTTAAAAAAAATAAACCCTAGGAAATTAGAAAATTTCCGGGTTCTCAAACTCATTTTTTTCGGGGCGTCACAGAGAGTGTGAGAACCCGTAATTTTTTTCCCATTTTCTAGGTTTTATTATCCTTCATGGCTTGTTTTCTGCATTTTCGTGAGTAGGAAAAATTTCTAGATATTTTTAAGGAGCAGATATAGTTTTTAGATGATTTTTCTAGTATCGAATAGGTTTTGAGAAATTAAGAGCATATACCGGACGTGGGACCCACTAGTGCGAAAAGTTCGGAAAAATTCGGCCAACTAGGTTAAGTTTTGGATACTGGAATTAATTTATCGGGTGTTAAGAGATAAGTAGAGGATGCTAAGTGGAATGGTATGAGAGATGTGAGAACCCGTAATTTTTCACATTTTCTAGGTTTTATTATCTTTCATGGCTTGTTTTCTGCATTTTCGTGATTAGGAAAATTTCTAGATATTGTTAAGGAGCAGATATAGTTTTTAGATGATTTTTCTAGTATCGAATAGGTTTTGAGAAATTAATAGCGTATATCGGACGTGGGACCCACTAGTGCGAAAAGTTCGGAAAAATTCGGCCAACTAGGTTAAGTTTTAGATACTGGATTTAATTTATCGGGTGTTAAGAGATAACTAGAGGATGCTAAGTAGATTGGTATAAGAGAGACAAAAGTGATAGACTTGCATTAATGAAGGTGACAAGTGTCACCATGGGATTTGTCCTTAAGTAAGACTACTATTCCTTTTCTTACCATTGACCAAATAAATCAAAAAATACCAAAATTTCACCATTTTTTTCTTCATCTTGGCCGAGCTCCTTGAGCAACAAAAGAAAGAAAACTCTTCAAGTTTTTGGCTTCAATCTTGCTTCAATCAACTCACTCAACCATTGAACCTTGATTTTGCTCCACAAAAACACTTAAGGGAGTGATAGTGTGGGGTTTGGTGGAGTTGTTTGGAAAGCTAAGAGGACTTGTTGCTCTCTCTCTCTTGTTTCTAAGGTGAGTTATGAAGAACCCCTCTCCTCCCTTTAATGATGCTTAATTTATGCTTAGTGGTGGAATAAGATGCAACTTTATGGATTATATTTTGATTTTGGTTGAATTGATGAAGTTTTGAAATTATTGGGGATTTTTCTATTTTAATATGAATATGATTGTGTGGCTATGTATGATGATTGGAAATGGCATGTAAGGGACCTAGGAGGTGGAAAAAGTGGTTAATTGCAATCAATTGCTGTTTTCGAAGAAAATTGAAAAAATTAGGGTTTGATGTTCTTCATTCTGCCCGGTTTTGTAGCTCATAGTTAGAGGCCGAATTGGCCTTGGCTTAAAACATAAAAGTTGTAGGTAATGATATTTTAGAGGTTTCTACAAAATTTCAGGCCAATCGGAGTAGCGTAACTTGAGAAAAGTCGAAATTACCCTTGCTGTCCTGGTTTTACCCGAATTTGGGAATTGCTTCTGTAATTGGTTATTTTGGTTAGGAATGCTTCTGAATTGGTTGTTGAGGCCTTCTGATTAAATGTATCCCTGTTTCTTAGCTTTCAGCTGGTTTTGGAATTTCTGGATTTGGACTTACGTAGGCTGAGTTATGATGTTTGCACTAGAATGCGTTCTGTGAATCTGTTTTCCTGTTCTGGTGTAGTTTCTTGTATTTTTGACCTGGTTACACTCGAAAATGGGTTGAGTGCCCTTCTGAAATATTGTATCCCTATCTCTTAGCTTCGAAACGGTGGATCTTTCACCTTCATCCGATAATCGTAGTGCCTTTGGTGCCATTACCGCAAAATGAGGTGAAAAACTGTTTTTTTCAGGGCTAAAGCTAGTCCCATTTTCGGATTTTCTGGTTTTCCCTAATACTTGTATATGCTTATGGAACCCTATAGGGGTCATATTTGGCATTGGTTTATGACTCGTTATCGAGTCTCATTGTACCTGTTTGCATGTTTTAGGGCGTGACGGTGGTTCACGACGTTCTTTTGACGGAAGTGCATGAAACACCATTTGCAAGCTTGGTGAGTGTACTACTCACTTGTGTGTTACTATATGGCTTTGATACTTGAACTTGATGAGTTGAATGTTAATTGATTGAAGTGAGAGCGTACTTTATCACTCTCATTTATTGTTTATCATGTTATTGGAATGTTACATGAAATGAAAGTACTTGACTTGGTGTCGATTGGACGAGTATCCAACGACTACAATTGTTATCATTGAGCTCAACCCCATTGGTAGTTGATTGAATCGAGCCGGCGAGGGCTTGGTCGTGCCAATTAATGATCCTTGGGGAAAAGTTATAAGGAATCTTGTAGTATGAGAGACTCTCGATTCCGGTATACTCGAGTAATACCACAGTGCAAGTGTTTGGAGTTCGGGCCCGGTAGGGGGATGTTAGGTGGAAGGAATGGGAGTGAAGTGAAGTCTACGGTTGGTTACTTTTAAACATTGACGGAGAGTCAATGAGATCTGATCAAGAATGCAAACGAGGAAAAGGGCTCTTGAGAGCCGCCCGTATCCTTTGATCATCATTATTGATGTGTGTCTTTATTTACTTTTGATGAATTGGACTGAAAATCTTGATGCATCTATGAACTTGGTTGCTTGAGTAGTATTATCTCACTGGGCAATTAGCTCACCCTACTCCTTTTGTTTTCCTTACAGGAAAATAAATACTTTTGGACTGCAATTGATAGTTGGTTGCCGAATTGAGCTAGTTGGACATATCTCTTGTATAGCTCATTGATTGAAACCCTAAATGTACTTTTGGGGCGTTTTCTCTTTTGATTTGGCAAACCGTGTAGATATTAACTTTTGAAAACTTTTGTATGTCACTTTGGATTGTAATTGCTAAAGTTCAAGATGTGAATATTTGCTTGATATTTGGTTGGGTTCTGACGGGTCGGTTACTATTCATGGCCGACTCCGGATTTCTTTTTTTATTTTGGGTTATTTTGCCATTTTGACTTGTGTACGCGCGTTTGTAAGTTCCGGAACGCGATAGACCGCTCTAAACTGCACCGGTAGTCCTGGCGAGAGCTGGGCAGGCAGTCCGCTAACCCCTTTGGTTCGCCTTAGGGGAAGGTGGGGCTGTCACAAGAGAGACAAAAGTTAGGCAAGCATTAATGAAGGTGACAAGTGTCACCATGGGATTTGTCCTTAAGTAAGACTACTATTCCTTTTCTTATCATTGACCAAATAAATCAAAAAAATACCAAAATTTCACCATTTTTCTCTTCATCTTGGCCGAGCTCCTTGAACAAAAAGAGAAAGAAAACTCTTCAAGTTTTTGGCTTCAATCTTGCTTCAATCAACTTACTCAACCATCCAATCTTGATTTTGCTCCATAAAAACACTTAAGGGAGTGATAGTGAGGTGTTGTGTGGAGTTATTTGGAAAGCTAAGAGGACTTATTGCTCTCTCTCTCTTGTTTCTAAAATGTGTTATGAAGAACCACTCTCTCCTTTATGATGCTAAACTCATGATTAGTGGTATGTCATGAGAATGCAATTTTATGGATTATATCTTGAGTTTTGGTTGAATTGATGAAGTTTTATAATTTTGGGGATTTTTCTGTTTTCATATGAATATGATTATGTGGTCATGTATGATGATTGGAAATGATATTTAAGGAAGCTAGAAGGTGGAAAAAGTGGTTAATTGCAATCAATTGCTGTTTTGGAAGAAAATTGAAAAAATTAGGGTTTGATGTTCTTCATTCTGCCCGAATTTGTAGCTCATAGATAGATGCCAAATTGGCCTTGTCTTAAAACATGAAAGTTGTAGGGAATGATATTTTAGAGGTGTCTACAAAATTTCAGGTCAATCGGA
>NW_020861627.1:134409-173410 GCF_003713205.1 Coffea eugenioides
AAAGCCAATCCGAAGTGAAAACTTTTGAGGTATCTGTACTTGAACCGGTGAGTGTACCACTCCCCTCCATTGCTGTTTAACTTGATTTCTGCTCTGCAATCTGTTTAATTTGTTTGAGACGAGAGTGTACTTTATCACACTTGTTCTCTTGTCTGTTCATATGCCAATTTTGGTGTCAATCTGAATCTGTATTTGTATCTGATATCTGTATCTGTATCTGTATCTGTATCTGTTCAGACGTCGTTTGAAAACTTGTAACCAACGACCTTTCTGTGACTTATGAGCTCAAATCCTGTGGCTAAGTTATTCGAGTCAGGCCGGCAAGGGCCTGGACGATTAGATAACGAACCACGGTAGTCTGTTTTGGGATCTTTGGGTATTGAGACTCTTGATTCCGGTATACTCGAGTATTACCATTTCTGTTTCTGTTGAGATGAGCGGACCCGGTAAAGGGGTGTTTGGTGGACGGAATTTGGTGTAAAGTGGGGTCTACGGACGTGTTGGTTCTATATACGTTGACGGAGAGTCAACCGGCTTGGATCAAGTACTGCGCTGGAAAGCTGGCTCCTGAGAGCCATCTGTATCCTTCCTATTTGAGTTCTTGTGTTTACCTGTCTTACTTTATAGCGAGCATGTGTATCTGGTTTGTATAACGTGAAATACCTGATTTTTCTGCTACATGTTTGGTACCTCATTGGGCGTAAGCTCACCCCCTCCTCGTTATCTTTGTTTTCCTTACAGGAACCTCTTTTGGAAATCATGATTTTGAGAAGCGAGTTGAGCTAGTTAGAAAATCTTTTGTTCTTTTGTATAGCTCCTCGAGAATGAGCAAACTCTAAATGTATTTCGTTTCACTGGTTCCATTTGAATTGTAAACCTAGCGACAAGTATATATGAAAGCGTTTTCCCCATGTTTAAGTTTGGCGGTCTTCAATCGTTCATTTCTTTTGGGTCCTATCTCGCGTAATATCGGATTTGTGTGATTCGACTCCGTAGTCCTGGCGAGAGTTGGGCAGGCGGTCCGCTGAACCCTTTGGTTCGCTTTAGGGTGAGGTGGGGCTGTCACAACTTAGACATCCAAAAGAGGAAACAAAAGGCGGCCGACCCTGGAAATTGCCGCACTTCCATAAGTGAGCAATCGGCCAAGGGTCAAGTGAGTACACCTAGTGTAACACATGAACATGCATTGATTAAATCCAACACTAGGAAGCAAAACATGATAATTAAGGCTAAGGATGTTCGAAAAATTGTGTATTCTGATCAACCTGTGTTACTTTTGATTTGCAAACATGTACTGTTGAATGTTGATGAGCTCGATGAGGCATTGCCTTCGAGTGTGGTTGCCCTGTTGCAGGAATTCGAGGACGTGTTCCTTGATGAGATCCCTGATGGATTACCACCCACTCGAGGGATCGAGCACCAAATCGACCTCATTTCTGGAGCATCATTACCCAACAAATCGGCTTACCGCATGGGCCTCGAGGAAACTAAAGAGCTCCAAAGGCAAGTTGATGGCCTACTAGGTAAGGGTTGGGTAAAAGAAAGTTTGAGTCCTTGTGTTGTGCCTGTTATACTTATTCCCAAAAAGGATGGTACTTGGCGTATGTGCACTGACTGTAGAGCTGTCAATGCTATCACTGTTAAATACCGTCATCCCATTCCTAGATTAGATGATATGCTTGATGAATTTGATGGTGCCGTCATTTTTACTAAAATTGATTTGCAAAGTGGTTATCATCAAATTAGAATGAAAGAGGGCGATGAGTGGAAAACAGCTTTTAAAACAAAACATGAACTTTATGAGTGGTTAGTCATGCCCTTCGGGTTGATTAATGCCCCTAGTACTTTCATGAGATTGATGAACCATGTTTTGAGACAATTCATAGGGAAATTTGTTATTGTTTACTTTGATGATATCTTGATATATAGTCGAAACATGCGTGAACAACACATGGAGCATCTGAGATTGGTATTTGATACACTTCGAAAGGCACGCCTCTATGCTAACCTTAAGAAGTGCACCTTTTATACTAATGAACTTGTGTTTCTAGGTTATGTTGTGAGTTCACAGGGCATCAAAGTAGACGAATCCGAGATTGAGACCATCAAGCAATGGCCAACACCAAAATCTGTCCCTGAGGTGCGCAGTTTCCATGGATTGGCGGGTTTCTATCGGTGTTTTGTTAAAGACTTCAGCATTATTGCTGCTTCATTGACCGTCGTGACCAAGAAAAATGACAAATTTCATTAAGGAGAAGCCCAAGAACAAGCATTCCTTACCCTTAAAGACAAACTCACACATGCACCTGTTTTAGCATTACCTAACTTTGACAAGACTTTTGAGATTGAATGTGATGTTTCTGCTGTAGGGATTAGAGCTGTTCTCATGCAAGACAAGAGACCTTGTGCATATTTTAGTGAGAAATTGGGAAGAGCTACATTGACCTACCCCACGTATGACAAGGAGTTGTACGCATTAGTGAGGGTCCTAGAGACATGGCAACATTACCTCCGGCCAAGGGAATTCGTGATACATACTGACCACGAATCCTTGAAATTCCTCAAGGGCCAGCCGAAATTGAGTAAGTGCCACGCTAAGTGGGTAAGTTTCATTGACACTTTCTCTTATGTCATTAAGCACAAAACTGGCAAAATGAATGTGGTAGTTGATGCATTATCTCGTAGACATTCTTTGCTTGTTTTCCTTGATGCTAAGCTGCTGGGTTTTGAAATGATCAAAGAACTTTATGCACATGATCTTGATTTTGGTAAAATATATGCATCCTATGCTAAAAGTCCGCATGGCAAATACTTCTTTCATGATGGATTCTTGTTCTATGTGGACAAGCTGTGTGTGCCTAATTCTTCCATTCGTGATCTTTTGGTTAGAGAGGCACATAGTGGTAGTCTTCTGGGACATTTTGGCATTGTTAAAACTTTAGTAATGTTGCAAGAACACTTTTACTGGCCTCATATGCGTAGGAATATTGAATGCATGGTTGGTAGATGTGCCACTTGCCACAAAGCCAAATTTAAAACAAACCCATATGGCTTGTATACCCCATTACCAATCCCACAATATCCTTGGGTAGACTTGTCTATGGATTTTATCTTGGGATTACCTAGATCACCAAGGGGTAATGACTCCATCTATGTGGTAGTTGATCGATTCTCAAAGATGGCTCATTTTATCCCTTGTCATAAAACTGATGATGCATCTCATATTGCTAACTTGTTCTTTAAAGAAATTATACGTTTGCATGGTATGCCTCAAACCATTGTTAGTGATAGAGATGTGAAGTTTTTGAGTTACTTTTGGAAGACTTGTGGTCTAAACTTGGCACTAAACTATTATTTTCGACCACAAGTCATCCCTAAAGCGATGGACAAACTGAGGTAGTCAATCGCACATTTGGTACTTTACTCAGGGCTTTGATTAAGAAAAATCTTAAATCTTGGGAAGAGTGTTTGCCCCATGTTGAATTTGCTTATAATCAAACTGTTCATAGTGCAACACACTACTTGCCATTTGAGGTTGTTTATGGCTTTAACCCTCTGACCCCACTTGATTTGGCGCCCTTACCTTCCTCTGAGCACACAAGCTTAGATGGGAAAAAGAAAGCTGATTTTATGTGCAGATTACATGAAGCTGTTCGAGCCAACATTGAGAAGCGTACTCAGCAATACATTCAGCAAACTAACAAGCATCGTCGTAAGATGATTTTCGAACTTGGAAATTGGGTTTGGCTGCACTTAAGGAAGGAACGATTTCCTAAGTAACGCCAAAGCAAATTGTCCCCAAGAAGAGATGGACCCTTTCGAGTGCTCCAACGTATCAATGGCAATGCCTACAAGTTAGAGCTACTTGGGAAGTACAATGTTAGCGCGACTTTCAATGTCGCGGACTTGAGCCCATTCCTGGACGAGGAGGATCCAGATTTGAGGACAAATCCTTCTCAAGTGGAGAGGACTGATGTGTGCACGGACCTTAGCCCACGTGATGACCCAGTTCGAGTCCCATTGGGCCCAGTTACACGTGCATGGGCTAAACGCTTCAAAAAATCACTTCAAACCCTTGTTCGAAGTGTCCAAGATCAACATGGGATTCATAGGAACATTGAAAGTTTGGATGTAGCGGCCCAAGGCACCTACACATTGTTCCAAGGCCATGAGGAGCCAAGTGGAGACCACGACTTCACTAAGTAGAGTCGGTTGACTGTTTAGGCCTCTAGTTGCGAATTGTTAGGCAATCGAGTCATTGTTTAGATTAGTTACTAGCTTGTTACTTTGTTGGAGTCAAGAATTCGGCCCACTTATGCCCAAAGGTGGCCGAACCCCCCTTCCCCAGTCTTAGGTTAGTTGTGATCCTCTTCCTTGAGGGTTTCGTTAGTCCTTTAACCTATAAAAAGGTTCACTTTGTACGGTTGAAGGGTTACGCACTTGATAATAAAATTGACCATTGTTTTCTCTTCAATTTCGAGAGATACAATTCCGTTACTTGCTTGGCAAGGGTTCTTGAGCAATCTTGTGTATTGTCTTTGATTGTTCATCCGGCCTATCTACTTGAGTAACCACCTCAATTGGAGTCACCGTTCTACCGCTTTCAATCAAGTTGAGTCGCCCTTCTTGATTCTAGGATTCGCAGATTCAAACGGCTGGAAATCTAGCTAGATCCTTGGGCAAACGTGCTACGTGTCTCGGAACTTGTTGACCGAGGAGCGTATCATTTTTCAACTTTACCTTATCCCAAGTGTGTGACGGCCCTACCTCCCCCTAGGGCGTACCCCAGGGTTCGGCGGGTCACCTGCCCAACTCTCGCCAGGACTCACTCACTCGAAACTCGAGAAAATAACTTACATTCATAGCAAATAAGTAACGCAAGCTACAAGGCTTATACACGTCCAAATACATTAACGTGTTTACAATCCAAATCCAATCAACCCTAGTCGGGTGCTAGTGCGAGTACAAATCACAATTTCAAATCTAGACTACTCTGTACAAGTCTCGCGCCTCGCTCGTACCCCCTGCTAAGGAAAACAAATGGAATGGGGTAAGCTATATGCTTAGTGAATAATCAGGGGGAGAAAATGTAAAATCACATCCAATAAACAAGTAAATCAGGATATTTCACATCAATAACAGAAAGATAACATCACAATGGTAGGATACAGGTGGCTCCAAAGCCAGTTCAATTCCCTGAGCTTGAACACCTGTTGAGACTCCATCAACCAAAGTACTCATAGATCGTAGACTCCACTTAACTTTTCCCATTCACCTTATCAACCCCCGCTGGCCAGTCAACAGCACACAGCAGCTCGAGCGAAACAAAATAACTTAGCTTTCATCAAAACTTTAACAAAGAACTAAATCTCAAGGTTAGCATGGAACTATCTTCGACCAAGCCCCGACTGGCTCGAATAGTTCGTCTACCCTTGGAACCGGGCTGGAACCAAGCCCTGAGATATCCAATCTCTCAATAGATGATATCTCTCAACAAAGTACACAACAAAGTACTTACCCCAACAGCACACAGCAAAAAGGGGTTTAATTCAAGTCATGTAATTGCCTCCATCAGCACACAACAAAAGGGTGATATTCAAGTCATGTAATCACCCCCATCAGCACACAGCAAAAGGGTGACACACAACATAAGACATGTATTCTCACATATGAAATCAAAACAAAGGATACGCTTAGGTCGAGTGAGATAAAGTACACCCTCGCCTAAGTACCCATGTAACATATACAAAGCACTTTAACAATTTCACATCAATAACAACCCAATTACTCACTTGATAAAGTTTGGCACGAAAAATAATACAATTCACTGAGCCTGACCGTCACCGTCAAAAGCCTCACAGTCTGTATTGATAGATTATATACACACATAAGTGAAATGGTCATACCATAGCAGTTTATAACTTAAAGGATTGAACACGGTTAAAAATAAAAAAAAGGGTAAAAAATGACATTAAGGCCAAAAGAATGTCAAAATCGGCCGAAACGGCCGGAATGGTAACAAAACTAACAAAAATAGTCCTCTAGTGAAAATTTTGCGGCATGCTCCTTGTGTTTACCTATTTTCCAGCCATTTATGACTTCAATATTTTCCTCAAATAGTCTCAAAGACACACACAAAATAATCTCATTTCAATAGCCGTTCAATAGGCTCAAAGTCATACAAGTACAAAATCAAGCTAGGAACGTGTGCAGAAATGAAGTTTGAGTCAAGAAACAAAAGACAGATTTGATGTTGTTTTACGTAACGGACAAAACCGAGGCTACGCTTATCGGATTGAGATGTAATTTATACCTTTTCGAAGCTAAGACAAAGGCCTAAAACTTTGATGAAGACCACTCAGTCCAGTTCGTAGTGTATGTAAGTCAAAATTTCAATTTACAGAACCAGAATCTCACATTTGGGCTAGTTAACCGTACTATGCATAAATGACAATAACTCAGGCTACTGAAGTTAGATTGAGGTGTTCTTAGGGGCGTTAGAAAGCTAAAACATAGGGCTAAAAGTTTCATGTTTTGGCCAAAGATTGGTTTGGTACAGATCAAGGTGAAAAATGCAGCCAACATGAAGGAATGTCAAAACTGTCTGCTGGACTCTACCTAGGCAGTCTCAGGGGTATTTTTGTCTTTTCATGAGTTACAGTGCTCGGATTGGGCTGAAATTTTGTATGAAACTATAAAAAATCATTCTCTACAACTTTCATGTTTTATACTAAGGCTAAGTCAGCTTCTAGCATGGACGAATTGCACTGGTCAGAAGCAGGGAAGCTTTGTCACTATCAATGCTGGAATTCTAGAACTAAAGCTGGAAATTGCAACCAAAGCTAGAAAATCATATACCAAAGCTTAAAATTTCACATCAAAGTTAAACCATCTCATATCACAACTATCAGGTTCATCTCATGGTTGGAAAATGCATATCAAGACTTGAAATTGAACATTAAAGCTGGAAAATGTAACCCTAGGCTGAAATTCCATCAATCTTCACCAATCTAGGTTATCATCCATCATCCTTCTAAGTTTCAAGTCATATATCCAATCAAATGCAACATAAGAAAGGGAAGAAGAGTTTCTTAGTTTATTACCTTCAAACCTCAAGGAAATACACAAAATCAAGGCTGCCTATGCAAAAATCACTCCACCCAAAGCTTCCTTGTCACCTTATTGCAAGTTTAATCGGTTTAGTTTTTGTGATTCCAAATCAAACAAGGTAAAATAGAAGATGGAAATTGAAGCTCTCACTCTCTTTTTCTCCTCACTAGGTTCGACCAACAAGGGAAGAAAATGGAGGAAAATGGAGCCAAGAAGAAGATAAGAAAGAAAGAAAAATGCTTGGTCAAAGTTTAATACATGTCACACTTTGATTGGTGGTCAAAAATTTCTTTTCTCTCTCTTGTTTTTTGTCCAAATTTTCAGCTGCTTTAGAAGATATTTTAAGGCTGATTTTGCTCAATTAATAGTAAGGGTATTAAGGTAATAAAGTGGTGTTCAAGTGGTGCACTCACTCGGTAACAAACGGTACCCGTCGGTTCAACGCGTTTTTTTTCTTAAATCGCGTATACTAGGGTTTTATCTTATAATTCACTAACTTATTATTATCACTTCTAATCACACACTTAATATCATCTAAAACTCACTCTTAATCACCAAATTTGATCCACACTCCGCATCGGATAGTTACACCACGGATAGAAGTAAAAACCCTAATTCGCACTAACTTGAAAACGAAAAGGAAAAACCCTTAATTCTATATTCATTTGAACTTATTGTGGGGTGATTGGGTAGTAAGGCTATTATAAAGTAATAATTTCCAAATAAAAGTAATTTTAAGAAAAATGTGCGGGAGTTTACAATTCCATTGATTATAATTAGGGTTTCGATTAAAAATGAGAGATTTAAGAAAACCGGTAAGACACAAGTAAACTAGGGTATTTTTTTTAGAATTTAGGGTTTCTAGAATTTAAAACAAAACAATGTTTTAATATAAAAATAAACAAAAGAAATCGTAATATCCTCTTTGAGACTAAACAACAATAGTATCCTAAAAGTTAGGGTATCACAAAGTGTATTTATAAGAAATGCTAGATATCCTTTAGGCCCACTACTCAACAATTTTCTAGCTCGAATCCCCAAAATTAGAACAGACGATACTAGTATACCCCTCACATCTAATTCAAAGTTGCTTCCCCCAGGATGCGTAACTCTACTAATTTCATCTTACAATCGAATTGAGCATGGTATCGAGCCAACCAATCCATCCCAAGTATCACATCATATCCCTTAATTGTTAGGCTCACTAAATCTGCCAACAATTTTTTCTCACCAATCCAAATCTCACAATTTCTATAAATCTCACTAGCAATTAGGCACTGGTCTCCTGTAGGAGTCTTAACTTCCAAATGAAAAGATAAAAAATCACACTTTACATCTATACCATTCATAAAACTAGGATCTACGAATCAATAGGTTGCTCCGGGATCAATTAAAATCCTAGCTAGACGATGAAAACTAGGGATCGTACTTTTCTTCACTTCAGTCGGGTTAGGGATTTGCTGGTTGTCTAAGGCATAAGCTCTAGTTGGCACTTTTGGTCGACTTCCTCCGACACTCGACTGTTTTGAAGCGGACCTAGCAGGCTGCTGAGTATTCTCACCTTCCTTAGGGGCATTAGGGCAACTCGAGATCTGATGCTCGCACTACTGTAGAGCAGACACTTTCCTTGCTTTCTCCAGCACTCGATCTCAGTGTGGTTAGATTTGCCACAATATTCACAAGTCACACGAGAAGTCACGGCTTGACTAGCTTGAGAATTCCCTTTCGACTGATCTCGCCCACTCTGATTTTCTTTTGGCGGGGCTCCCTTTGATGGATCTTCTTTTGGTTTTTCAGGCATCCTCACTCCTCTAGCCTATCTTCCCATCTTAAGGGGTTGGATAGACCTCTCGGACGGTTCAGGGGCATTGATTGGATTACCCCTCTTTCTAGCATGAAAGGTTTCGGATTGGAATTTAGCATTTTCTACCCTCTGTACTTTATCCAAGGCATCTGTAAAAGTGGTGATCTGGACTACTACTAGAGACTCTTGAATTTCTACATTTAATCCTTGAATGAATCTCATTATACTTTTGTGCTTTGTGACCACTAGCTCAGGGGCAGATTTGAAAAGTTTGGTGAACCGTTCCTCACACTCAGCCACACTTAACAACCCTTGTGTCAACCTAATAAAGTCGTCCTCCCTCTTTTCTTGTATCATTGGGGGGAGGAACTTGACGTTAAACTCCCTCTCAGAGTTTGCCCAAGTTCAGGGGGTTTATTCTCTCTCCTATTTTGCCCTAATAACATTCCACCATGAGTGCGCCGCTCCCTCGAGCTAGAAGACGGCGAAGTTTACCTGTCTCTCATCGGCATAATTTAGGGTGGTAAAGATCTCAACCATTCTCTCAAACCAATTTTCTGCTGTTTCGGGATCAGATCCTCCGTGAAATCTAGGTGGGGCGAACTTCAGGAAACGCTCTAGGGCTCTATCCTCACCCCTTTCATGGTTTCTAGGCGGGTTGACTGGCTCAGGGTCTTTATGCTCAGCTAGATGCTCAAGAACATCAGGTATACGGTTAAGGGCCGTAACCACTTGGTCACCGCCTTCATTCCTAGGGTTTTGGTTCGGACCAGTCGCTGATCCCTTATTTCTCTCGGGAGTGCGGGATTGTCGAAACCCACGCCTACGACCTCGTTCAGGTTCTCGCCGATCCATTTTTAGCAAGAATCTAAACGTATAATTAAAAGAGAGTAAATAAGTATAAAAATTTAAAAGCATATGCAAGTTGCAAGAACACTTGAAATTAAAGTATAATTCTTTACATAAACTAAAAGTCATGTTACAAGTCAAGAGTTCATAAAACAAGTCAAAATGTCAAATACAAGACATAGGCAACCAAATGCCTCAAAAATAAAAGGGTACATGCAACAAAATACAAAAGGCCTCAAGGCGAGGATTACCCTTCTATGTCCTTAGCTAAAATCAAAAGATTAGAAGATCACTAGTTTGAGTGGACCGAACTAACATACCCCATATCCTCAGAAGGATCCTCCTCGGGCTCCGCCTCTATGGGCTCTATCTCCTCCTCATCACCAGGGACAGGATCCCCAGGTCCTCCTCTACCCAGGGCTTCCTCTATGTGATCGGCCATGGTCCCACACTCGGCCAGAATATCGTCCACACGGTCTCTCATCTCTTATACAATCCGAATAAGGCGCCTATCGATCCCCTGAAACTGAGCGTGGGAGGCATCAGCCCTCTGACGCTCCTCGAGGACCCTAGTTTCCAACTCCTGAATCCTGGCAGTTTGGGCTTCAGAGTGGCCCTCATCACCTCCATCTCTACTCGAGCTACCTTGAGGTCATAGGTCAATAGTTTCCTTTCCTCAACCATCCCTAACACCACGTGGTTAGGGTAGGTGAACCTCTCACGTCATGGGCATGTCCTAACCTGACTAGTGGGTGACCGCCGAAGGGGGGTCCGCCTCCGACCATCCAAAACCGAATCACTGGGGGAGGTCCCTCGATCCTATCACTGTTGCTGCCACTGTCCATTTCCTACAAACAACCTACAAGACTCAAGGTTAGGTCCTTAAAATTACTGGTGCCACTCAAAATCTAACTTAAGATTTATCACGAATTTCTATGACCGAAAGTTCATGACTCAGAACTCCTAACACCATTGCAGGTATTTCAAATCTAGACCTTTGATACCAATTGTGACACCCCCAACTCTTCCTAGGGTGAGCTTTAGGATATCAGTGGGGCGCCTGCCCAACTCTCGTCAGGATTCACACACTCATTCTAGCTTAATAGAGATCCACAAGTCAACCATAGATTTAGAATTAAAGGAATACTTTGCATATACAAGCCAAAATTCTTTTAAAACTACCATATACTATTACAATCCAAAATCCCAAATATAACAAAGTTTATACTTCAATTATCTCAAATATCATACAAGAGGTTTACTAACTTCAACCAAAAATCGCTAGTCTAGAGTTTCCCAACTTCCACTTCCAAAACCTATTAAGAAATAACAACTTAGGGTGAGCCAACGCTCAATGATACCGAAAAAATCAAGCAAGCAAGCAAGTAGCACGAACCAAATCAAATAGCACACTTAAAAGCGACTTAACATGAATTTCATATAAGTGAGCGAGTAGGAAGTAAAACACAAGTAGAAAGGATACAGGAGCTCTCAGGAGCTATCCCCACATCTCGGCTGGTTCAAACTATCTTTGGTTGACCCTCCGTCAACTCAAGTAACAACATGTTCGTAGAGCTCCACTTATTTCCTCCATCCACCATAGCACCCTCTCGGATCCGGAACCAAACAAGCACGAGATGGCAATACTATTCGAGTATGCTAAGCAATATCTCAAAAGATCAACCTATAAAATTTCTCAAGGTTCACCAAGTTTCTCGATCAAGCCCTTGTCAGCTTGAGTTACGAGGTTAGCCACTGGGTTGAGGCGTCCCCACAAGTATAATTGGTCGAAGAGACAACGCTCCAATCGACTTAGAATCGATCATAGCATTAAGTCGGGATGAGAGGTACCTCCCACCCGAATAGGAAACCAACTAGGAGGTGAAAAATCTTATTTCGGAGTCAAAGGAAACCAACTAGTTTTGTTTGAAGCTTGGCCAACTTCCAAACAAGCAAGCTTTCCGATCCAAGTCAAGAGAAATCTCATGTGCTCGGCGAAATCCATTTTTCAAGTATGAAATGGGGTGCAAACAATAAAAAAGGTTAGGCTTGAACCCAGAAAATGTTTCCAAGTCACTTTTGAGCTTTTGTCACTTTATAAGGAGAATTTCAGTTTTTGTAACGTTCTTTGAAAAATCATAACTTGAGTTCCATAAATCCAAAAATTACAAATTTTATATCGTTGGAAAATAGATTCAATGAACTAAAACTCTCTAGAAGACACTTCACCAGATTCAAATAAAAAAATCGGTCAAATTTTAGTTCCAAATTGTTGCTTCAGTAAAAACAGGACAAAACAGTCTTGAATTTCAGTGAACTTTGAAAATTTATCAAAATTCATAGGAATCGAACTAGCCCTTGAAATTTATACCACTGAAAGAATTTAAGTCTAGTTTCAAACGCAACAAATAGAACTCAATTTGAATTTTTTTGCACCAAGATACAATAGTGTTTCGAAAGCTGGTTTTTGAAAACTGAAACACGAAAATTTCAGCAAACCTACTTGTGAAACCTTTCTCTTTTCCTTTCGTTTAAAGCCAGTTTAATTGCTCCGATCATGGTTCATCTAAAGCCATCGCTTTAGCAAGATTTTAGCTCAAGAAGAGGATCAAAAAATTGAAATTTTCTTCTCAAACTTTTGGCCATGAGGCTTCACCAAAAACTAGTTTTTGGCTCAGATTTTAAGCTACAAAGAAGGTCACTTAAACCAGAAATTTTCAACACCATTTTTGTCCAAAGAGGGGGGCTCAAAACTGAAATTTTTAACCTCAATATTAGGCCAACTAGTGGCCTTGAAAAACTGAAATTTCTCTTGCATTTTTCGGTCAATAAGGAAGGTGCCAAAACCAAAACTTTTTCACCAAGATTCAAGCATTATAACTCACTTTTCATGCCACCAAAACAACCAATAAAGCAAGTTAATATTAACCAACAAAGCCATAATCTTGCAAGCTAGTAAAGAGGTAAAATCAAGACATCAAGCAAGCCAAGAATCCATGCTATATCACATGATCATCCAACCAAATCAAACATATCACTCCTCAAGGCATCTTCCTAAGAGCAAGTCAAGAAGGCAAGAAAATCCTCAATACATGCTACCTAATGTCAAGATTCATAGAACCCTTCAACAACCCCAAGTGTATCCAGCTAAAATTTAGCCAACGGATGAAAGAAAAATTAGAGTTTGGAGAGGTTACCTCCTTCCAAGGATAGCAAGCAAGACCTCAAGAAACCAAGCACTAAACCTCCAAGAATCTTCCCTCCACCAAGTCTTCTACCAAGTTTGAAGATAATCCAAGATGTGAGTAAGGTTGGAAGCAAGATTGAGAGGAAGAAGATGAAGTTTTTCTTGGCCAAGGGAGAGGGAAGGTTCGACCATGGAGAGGAAGAGAGAGAGTGTGTTGTGTGATTTTTGTGAAGTGAAATGGTGAAAGAGAGAAGTGACATGAAGCCAACTTTTATGGTGAAAAAGTCAACATTTGAATAGTAGTTCATTAATGCTCCTAATCGAGCTTAACTCAAATCACTCACCTCTAATCCCTTAATTACCTTTTCTTAGTTTACAATTGATCATCCTTAACTCTCCAAGACCAGTGCACTCTCAGACCATATATTGCCTTGAAAAACATACTTTCTCAAATTTTCACTAATTGGGCGACAGAAAAATTAAGTTTAAGAGCAAACATGTTTAAAAAATAAAATGAGGCAATGTATAATGCAGATGCAATTAAAATGAATGAATAAATTGATTGGGGCAAATGAATAAATATATAAATAGATAGGCCAGTAAAAGAGAATTTCAGATCCTCACATCCAAGTAAGTGTAGTCTTCAAAGTATCTAATTTTAAACAGGCTTGGGACAATTCATCGATCAAAGTCATATTTTCATCAATCAACTATTTGGACTTTGCAGTTATAGTCTTAGTGTTTGAAGTTTGAATCACTATGGTTCCTTAAATTTCAAATAGTAATATTAAGGATTTTAAGATGAAATCATATATGAAACAGATTGAAATTGTGTTATATGTACTAGAAATTTTAGTATTAAAAAACATAGAAAAGCCAATTAAACTTTTTTCTTCTCTTTTAACTTCTTTATTCATTTATTCATTTATTCATTAATTTCGAATATGATTTTTCTCTCTTGCATAATTGGTTTCAGATTTGACACAATACATCTAATCATATCAATAATTAATTAACAACGGGTTTTACTTCTTCCTCATAATTGTAAAAATGGACATTTGAAACATGGCTTCCACTCAATCATTAACAAATATATGAAACCTAAGCCAAAGAAAGGTTTTAGTAAGAGCCAAAGCTTCGAATACATTGGACTCGTGATAGTTTTATTATAATAAATCGATTTTAACTTTTCATAAGGTAAGTTCCATTTAAAATGTTTTCACTTTTCAGTAGATCGATTACTATTCTAGGAAAAGAAGAAATGGGTTACTCCATAGCTTTGCCAGTGAATAAAAGTTTAAGGTTACTCTAATAAGATTGCTACAAGTCCTATGTGATGGTAGGTGATCTGTGTCTTGACAAGTGTCATGACATGCAAGTTAAATCATTTAAAAAGTTGACAAGTTACTAACTCACTATAAAAAGATTGAGCAGGTCTCAACTTGACATGTTATTTTAAGTGTTAACAAGTCACTAATCCACTATAAAAAAGTCTCAACTTGACATGTTATTTTAAATGTTGACAAGTCACTAATCTACTATAAAAAGGTTGAACAAGTCTCAACTTAACATGTTATTATGAGACCTCGACTTTGAGGTCTTACGATGATATGGAGTGGTGATTGTATAAAAAATTGTGTAAAGGTAAATAGAAACAAGAGACTGTCAAAGAAAAGAGATAACCACTATTTTAGAACATTTATCTGAAACTAATATTTTCTTTGTTGGAACTTAAGTGTCCAAGTGTATTCTGGGAAGATGACCCTACCTTCCACAGGTTTTTCATTTTAGATAAAATCCAAGGAGGTTCGACTACACAAGTAGGTGTTTTTCCAATGTTCAAAATACAAATATGTTTGGATTAGCTCTTTTTGGGGTGTTTTTGAATTATTTTTTATTGTAACAATGTAGGTAAAAACATAGGCTCCATTTGGATTTGAGAGTTTTTCAAAAACTTGTTTTTCATCTACAATGCAACAGTAAAATTTTTACAAAAACAACTTCAAAAACACCATATCCAAACAAATATTTTAAAAACAACTCCAAATATACAAAAAATATATTTATATATAAATATTATATACAAAAAAATATATTTTGTTTAATAAATATATAAATTGTGATACCCCGAAAATTAGGAGGTTGTTTGTAAAGAAAATACTAAAGTGTATTTCTTTGGGTTTGATTTACAACCTTATTTTGTTTTAAAAGACAGAAACCCTAAAATTTTAATCAAAAACCCTAATTTACTTGTGACTAACCGGTTTTCTTAAATCACTCATATTTTAATTGAAACCCTAATTTTAATCACTGGAATTGTAAAATTCCTCACGTTTTTCTTAAAAATGCCTTTCATTTGGAAATTATTCATTTATTATGGCCCTAATACCCAATCATTTCTCAATAGGTGAAAATGAACCTAGGAAGTAGGGTTTCACTTTTCGTTTCCAAGTTAAGAGCGAATTAGGATTTTACGTTTTCCCGTAGTATGATTATTCGGTACGGAGTGAGGATCAAATTTGATAGGTAAAAGTGACTTTTGGATCAGGGAATACTATATGACTAGAAGTGATAATAATAAGTTAGTGATTATAAGCTAAAAATCCTAGTATACGCGATTTAAGAGAAATCGCGTCAAACCGACGGGTATCGATCACTACCGATTGAACCCACCACTTGACCACCACTTCCTTACCACCACATACCCCTGATATTTTTGCAAAATATCCCCCCCTCATACTCATCCATATGGCCGAAATTTGTGGCCAAAAATGCAAGGGAAAGAGAGAGAAATTTGCATGGCTTTGGTGGTGACAAGTGTCACCACCCTATGGCTCTTTGAATAATTTTTTTTTCTTGTTCTTTTATCCTTCATTTCAGCTTATTTTCCTTCATTCTGTCTGTCTTTTGGCCGAGCAAGGGAGAGAGAGAAAGCAAGAGAGAAAAACCTTCAATCCATCTTGAATCCAACCATTTGAGTGCAACCAAGGAAAACTAAACCGATTAACTTGTGAGTTGTGAACTTGGGAAGCTAAGGGAACCAAAAATTTCAAGAGGAGGTGAAGTATTACTCTTGCAAGCCCTTTTGTTGAGGTATAAGGTCTGATCCATGGCTTTGGTTCTTTTATTTTTGTTTAAGTTGTTATATAACTCATGTTTTGGTTAGATTAGTAGCTATACAAGTTGTTGTGATGATTTTGGGGTGATGTATGTAAGCTAGGGTTTGACTGATTTCCTTCTTATACTTGTTGTAGGAGTGGTATATGATGTATATAGGCTTGTATAAGAGGTTGTGGTAGTGATTGAATCAAGAAAATGAAGAGATTGCCCTTGAAATCCCAAAATTTCAGATTTCTGGAATTGTATGCTTCAGTTCTGTCCGGTTTCAGTGCCCTATGTTAGAGGCCGAATTAGGCTTGGAACAAAACATAAAAGTTGTAGAGAATGATATTTTATAGATTGCCTACAAAATTTCAGCTCAATCGGAGCAACGTAACCTGTGAAAAGACCGAAATACCCCTGCTGCCCTGTTTCCATCCGAACATGCTAATCAGCTTTTGTAATTGGTTGTTTTGACCAGGAATACTACTGATTTGGTTGTCGATGTCTTTTTAAGACTTATAGCCTTGTATCTTATCTTTCAAATGGCTTTGGAATCACTTGAATTGGAGTTGTATGTGCTGAGATATGATTGAATGAATCCGGACTGCTAGTTGAACTGCGAACTGGAAAATCTGGGGTTGTTTTAGTAAATTTGACCTAGATACATTGCAAACTGGACTGAGTGGCCTTCTTCAACATTGTAGCCCTTTCTCTTAGCTTCGAAACGGTGTACATTGCACCTCAATCCGACTAGTGTAGCTTCAGTTGTGTTAGTTCCGCTAAGCAACAGCAAATCTGCCTTTTGTTTTCCAACCTAAACGTCATTTCCGCACATGTCCTAGCTTGATTTGGTAATCATATGACATTGAGCCTATTGAGTGGCTATTTATATTGTGTGTAATGTTGGGATTGATTGAGGAAAATAATGAAGTCATAAATGGTTGGGAAATAGGTAAATACAAAGGGCGTGCTGCCCAAATTTTCACTCGAGGGCTAAGTTTCTACTTGAACTTGTATATTTTCGTTTGGCAAATACTATGACCGTTTTTCCATCTTAAAACATGATCCTTCTTCAATTGGAAACTCCAAATGTTTACTTACTCTTACCCAAATAAAAAGGAGTGGTTTAGGGTTTTCTTGGGTATTTTGTCCACCCTTTTATATGAATTTCATTAAGACATTTAGTCTATAATATCTACTTGAATATGAGATGATTTTGAACCACATAAACAATCCCGAAAACAATATTTCTTAGTCTATATAGTTGGATTCCGACATATCTTTGGTTCAAGTGTTTTCCATTAGAAATTTTATACCCCTTTTTGTTTGGTTTTGCGTTTAGTTTATGAAACCGTAGCTGTTTCCGTCCACCGGTCCAAATGCCCTCATTTCACTTTAAAGTCATTTCTATATGTTTTATTCATCAATTGTTGGGTTTCTTCGATTTCACCTAATTGTTTGTGCTAGATATGTTTGTGCTAGATAGACTGTAATATTCTTTCTCATTTACTCTTAGGTTTTCTCGGTGACTGAGATAATATCCGGAAGGATATTTGCACGTTGTTTTGCGTAAATAGGTGAGTGTTCCTTGTTTGCTATATTTTTCTTGACTTCATGACTTGTGTTCTTGTTTGATAATGTGTTAAGTGCTTTCAAGGATTTCCAAAACGAGTTTTCTAGGTGAGCGTGTACTTTACCGCGTTCGATCTAAATGAAACGTGAAATTTTCAATGATTTAATGATTGCTACATTAGTTGCGCATGATGTAAGCCTTTTGGCTGAATTGGGCCCTGCCCTTCGTTACCGATCAAATGTCTTAAAGCTTCAAATGAAGATCCTTGGTTGTGGCATAGGAGACTTTGTCATTTTAACATGGATTTACTAAAGGAAATTTCGAAAAAAGAGCTGGTTAGAGGCTTGCCAAAAATCTGTTTTGAAAAGGATAAAATTTGTGATGCATGTCAATTTGGAAAGCAAACAAAAGTTTCTTTTAAACCAAAGAAGTGTGTATCAACTTCTAAACCTTTAGAACTCTTGCATCTTGACTTATTTGGTCCTACTCAAATCACTAGCTTGGGAGGTAAGAAATACTGCTTTGTGATTGTGGATGATTATTCTAGATATACTTGGGTGATATTTCTTGCTCATAAGGATGATGCCTTCAAGAATTTCACTTCATTGTTTGCTAAAGTGGAAAATCTGCTTGGGTTAAAAATTGTTAGGATTAGAAGTGATAATGGAACGGAATTCAAGTATTGTGGTTTTCCAGATTTTTGTGATCATAATGGCATAACACATGAGTTTTCAATTGCAAGAACTCCACAAAAAAATGGTGTTGTAGAAAGGAAAAATAGGACACTACAAGAGGCTGCTAGAACTATGTTAAGTGAATGTAGTTTGCCAAAATACCTTTGGGCTGAAGCGGTAAACACTGCATGTTATGTGATGAACAGAATCCTTTTGAGACCCATTTTGAATAAAACATCCTATGAACTGATTTTTGATAAGAAACCTACGGTTGGATATTTCAAAGTCTTTGGTTGTAAATGTTTTATTTTAAATTTAAAGGAACATCTTGGTAAGTTTGAGAAAAAATCTGATGAAGGAATATTTTTGGGATATTGTGAGAACAAAAGAGGATATAGAGTCTTTAATAGAAGGACTCTTGTGATAGAAGAAGCCATACACATAACATTTGATGAAACTAATGATGATAATTCCAAAAGTTCGTGTGAGGATGATGATGTAGGTGTTCGTGAAGGAATGGAAAAGCTAAAAATGGGAGATGGAGGAAACTCTGAACCGGAAGCAAAGGAAATGGAGAATGAAGCTCATGAAGATCAAGAAAGGGAAGATGAGGACAAAAATGATGATTCATTCAAAGATCTTCCCAAGGCTTGGAAATTTAGCCAAAATCATCCAAAAGAACTTATAATTGGTGATCCATCCGAGAAGGTAAACTGTAACAGCCCCACTTTCCCCTAAGGCGAACCAAAGGGGTTAGCGGACTGCCTGCCCAGCTCTCGCCAGGACTACGGATCAGTTCACGTCGATTTAATACGTTCCGGAACATACCCACGCGCGTAAACAAGTCAAAATCACAAAATAACAAAAATCAAAAAAAATCGAAGCCGATGATGAACAGTATAGGCCATGTCCGAATCCGGATACTAGGCCAAGAGTAGCCAAATTTTTCTTTTGCCGTTTGAAATACGAGTTAATCCGAAATCCAACCAAATGTCAACCAAACATATATACATTGAAATGTAACATTTACATGCCAAAAGCCAAAGCGGCATATCAAAACGATTCATCATGGATATACATGTTCGGTTTGCCAATCAAAAGAAATTGAACCCAATACACACTAGGGTTTCATTCAAAGAGTTATTCAAAAGACATTTACAGGAGCTCAACTTGACAACCAACTAACACAACCTTTTCCAAAAGGGGTCATTTCCTGTAAGGAAAACAAATGGAACGGAATGAGCTTAAGCCCAGTGAGTTACTACCACATAAGCAACAAAGAGCATATAGCAAAACCTTTCATTTCAAGTACACAATTAAAGAATAAAACCAGTCGGCAAAAGGATACGGACGGCTCTCAAGAGCCCATTTCCACGCGTACATTCTTGATCCAATCTCATTGACTCTCCGTCAACGTTTATGAGTACCAACCGTAGAACCCACTTCACTCCCATCCCTTCCACCAAACATACCCCAACCGGGCCCGCACTCCAATCAGTAGCTTTTGGTAATACTCGAGTTTACCGGAATCAAGAGTCTCATTACTACAAGATTCCCCAGTACAGTCCCCGTGGCATGTCAATTTTCACGACCAAGCCCTCGCCGACTCGATTCAATTGACTACCAACGGGGTTGAGCTCAGTAGTACAGTAAGGCCGTTGGATACTCGTCCAAACGACACCAAATCAGTTTTTCATGAAGTGAATTCAATATCTCATATAGCAAGTGCAGTATATCAGTGAAGCGGTAAACAGTCATTAACGGTATCACAAGGGGTGAGGGCGGTCAAGTACACCCTCACCTCAATCAATTCCAATAGCCAAATAAGCCTTCAAGGCATCAAAATCACATATAGCAAAGCCACATTGTAACATTCAAGTGAGTAGTATACTCACCACTCAAGTAAGTGATGTTTCATGCACCGTCGTTAAAAGGACGTCGTGAACCCCCGTCACGTCCTAAAACATACAAACAAATACAATGAGACTCGATAACGAGTCATAAAGCCATGCCAATCACAACCCCAATAAGGTTTCATATGCATATATAAGCATTATAGCAAACCAGAAAATCAGGAAATGTAACTCATTTGGCCCTAACAACAAAAACATTTTTGTTCTCATTATGCGGTAATGGCACAAAATACGCTACGCTTATCGGATGAGGGTACAAGACCCACCATCTCGAAGCTAAAAGACAGGGCTACAACAATGTAGAAGGCCACTCAGTCCAAATCCTAGCACAACTAGGTCAAATATGCAGAATACCAAACCAGAACCCTAATTGCAGGTTTACAAATCACACTATGCTGTAATCAGTACAACTCAGTCTATACAGGTCCAAATGCTGAAATTCCAAAGGAATATGGTAGCTAGGACAACAAGCTACATTTCATCAGAAGACCTCAACAATCAAATCCAAAGCAATTCCAGTCAAAACAGCCAATTACAAGCTCAGTTCGGCCATCCTGATGAACCCAGAACAGCAACAGTTAAAACGATATTTCTCACTCTACACTACTCCAAATGACCTAAAATTTTACAGGCACCTCAAACACATCAATACCTACAACTTTCATGTTTTAAGCAAAGACCAATTCGGCCTCTAACCATATGATACAAAACCGGACAGAAAGGGGGTTATGAAACCCTAACTTTTCACATTTCCTTCCAAATCCAAAATTGGTTGCAATTACCAATCATTTACACCTACTAGAGTCATTACCCTTCATTACCAACCATCCTAGATAGCCACAACATCATGATCACATTAAACCAAAAAATTCATCAATAAATTGAAAACTTCACCAATTCATCTCAAACCAAGAAATAAACCACAAATTTCAGCACTTTAGCCACCACTAGGCACAAATTAAGCATCATTAAGTGTAAGAGGAAGTTCAATCACCACTTACCTAGTAAACAAGAGAGAAGGAGTTGTAGGACACCTTAGCTTCCTTGAACACTTCCACAAAATCACTTACTAGCACCAAATGGAGGGATTTTATGGAGTAGAAACAAATTTCAGCAATTGGTTTGGATGATTTGCACTAGATGGTAGCTAAAAGTTTGAAGAATTTTCTTCCCTCTTAAGCTCAAGATGGCCGGCCAACATGAAGAAAGAAAGAGTGAATTTTTGGTCAATTTTGAGATATTTAATCAAATGGTAAAGAAAGGTCAAAAAGGTGAATAGTTGTCTTAGGTTTCAACCAATGGAAGTGTGACACTTGTCACTCCATTAAATGCATTTCTATCCTTTTGTTTCCTCTCACATCAATCACATCTCATCCTCTACTTATCTCTTAACACCCGATAAATTTCACCCAGTATCCGAAACTTAACCTTATTGGCCGAATTTTTCCGAACTTTTCGCACTAGTGGGTCCCACGTCCGTTATATATCCTTAATTTTTCAAAAACTATCCAAAACTAGAAAAATCATCTAAAAACTATAATTACTCATAAAATCCACCAAGAAAATTTTTCTAAGCCAGAAAATGCAGAAAACATGCAATTAAAGGGGGAAAACCCTAGGAAAATTATTAGGGAAAATACGGGTTCTCACATAAACACTCGTTCCTCATCTAAGAAATTGATAGATAATTTTGCTTTAGTTTCTCTTTTTGAACCTAAAAATATCAATGATGCCTTAAAGGATGAAAACTGGATTTTGGCAATGCAAGAGGAACTTAATCAATTTGAAAGAAATGAGGTTTGGACACTAGTTGATAGACCTCAAAATCACCCTATCATTGGCACTAAGTGGGTATTTAGAAATAAACTGGATGATAAAGGTGTAGTTGTAAGAAATAAAGCTAGATTAGTTGCAAAAGGGTATGCTCAAGAAGAAGGAATTGATTTTGATGAAACATTTGCTCCCGTAGCTAGATTAGAATCAATTAGAATGCTTCTTGCTTTTGCTTGCTTCAAAGGTTTTAAACTGTTTCAAATGGATGTTAAAAGTGCCTTCTTAAACAGTTTTATTGATCAAGAAGTATATGTGGATCAACCCCCCGGTTTTGAAAATTCAAAATTTCCAAATCATGTGTTTAAACTCTTAAAAGCATTGTATGGGCTAAAACAAGCTCCAAGAGCTTGGTATGAAAGATTGAGTGGTTTCTTGATTGAAAATAATTTCAAAAGAGGAGTTGTGGACACCACACTGTTTACTAAGCAAGTGCTAAATGAACTCCTTATTGTGCAAATATATGTAGATGATATTATTTTTGGTGCTACTAATGAGTATCTATGCAAGGATTTTTCCACCATTATGCAAAGTGAATTTGAAATGAGTATGATGGGAGAATTAAATTTCTTCCTTGTACTTCAAATACATCAAGCCATAGAGGGAAGTTTCATAAATCAAGCAAAATACACTAAGGAATTGCTGAAAAGATTTGGCATGGAGGATTCAAAGCAAGTTGGAACTCCAATGTGCACTTCAACAAAACTTGACAAAGATGAAGAAGGTAAACATGTGGATGAAAAGCACTATAGAGGTATGATTGGAAGCTTACTTTATTTAACCACAAGTAGACCCGATATTATGTTTGCTGTTTGCTTGTGTGCTAGATTTCAATCTTGTCCAAAAGAATCACATTTGAATGCTGTTAAAAGGATTTTTAGGTATTTGAAAGGTACATTAGACTATGGTCTTTGGTATGCTAGATCTAGTGAGTTTGCACTATATGGATATTCGGATGCTGATTTTGGAGGTTGTCGTATGGATAGAAAGAGTACTAGTGGAACTTGTCACTTTCTTGGTAATTGCTTAGTCTCTTGGTTTAGCAAGAAACAAAATGCAATCTCTTTGTCTACAACCGAAGCGGAATATATTGCCGCTAGTGCATGTTGTGCTCAACTTTTATGGATGAAGTATACCTTGAATGATTTTGGATTATCATATGACTGCATGCCTATATTCTGTGATAATACTAGTGCTATCAATTTGACCAAAAATCCAATTCAACATTCTAGGACAAAGCATATAGATATAAAGCATCACTTTATTCGCGATCTTGTTCAAAAAGGTGAAGTATGTGTAAATTATGTTTGTTCTAAAGATCAATTTGCTGATATTTTTACAAAAGCTTTGCCATTAGATCAGTTCATTCATCTAAGATCAAAATTAGGGATAATCGAAAAATCATCTTAAAATTTTTCAAAGCCTTCGGACGTCCGAAAGAAGATGAACGGACGTCCGATAATGTTCTTCAGCTATTTTTTCCAGAAAACACCTGTTCGGACGAAGCTGTCGGACGCACGACTTCGTTCGGCCGTCCGACAGTGCAACGGTACACTTTTTAAAGTAACTTTCTTCCTCATTTGCTTCAAACTCTTCTTCTTCTATTTCCTCTCGGACGAAAACTCTCTCGTTTCTCACTCTCAAATTCGTACCATTCTGAAGCTCTCATTCCCAAATTGACTCAACCAAAACTTTTCCTGATCGATTGCGATTCGTTTCTCCTGATCATTTCACCGAATCGCATAACATTTCGCAAATTCCCAAATTTCCCTCAAAACCCTATTTTCTCATAACCGTTCTGTCCAATCTTCTTCAAGGCCTTTTTGTCCCAAAATTTCTGTGTGATTCACTTCCATACTACTGTGTGCATCATTTGCATCCTTCATTCCACACATTTCGCACAATGGTGAATCTAAGAGGAGGGAAGGTCACTGCCGGACGCAAGCATCCACTCAGGGATGAGGATGATGATGCTCCTACGGTCAAACGATCATCCAAACGCGTCAAGAGGGGAGCTGTAAAGGGTCAAATGTCACAGCCTACACCACAACGTACCCCTCAGCCTGAATCTGGACAGGGAACATCATCTCAACCGCCTCCAAAATCAACCACACTCCCTACATTCTTTGATGATGCTGCAAAAGACAAACACTCCTGGATATCCCAGAAAGGTGTCATCCCTCAACGCACCGTAAATCCTTCTGAATTTCGCCAAATAGGTTTAGAATCCATTCTGAGTCTGTTTGCTTTCCAGAAATGGTCACATCTCATTTCTATGCCTAATGTCTATTATCCTGAAATGCTGTTTCAATTCTTTGCCAATCTTAGGAAAGGCACTGATCAAACTGAGATTATGTCCAGGGTTAATGGGGTAGACTTAGTTTTTGATTCTGAAATTGTGAATGATATTTTAAAAACTACTATTGAACCTGGATGCAAGAGTAAAATTACAAATTTCTTTTCCTCTGAAGAGCATCCTACTGCTGATAATCATTTTGATGGGGCTAAGATGTTGACTTATTTTAAAAGAAGTTTTTCTGCCCCTGCTGATGCTAAACTGAATGATCTTGCCCCTGTGAATCTAATTGCCTTTTCAATCATTTCAAACCTGCTTGTGCCTACTGATGGCCATAGAACAGATGCAAACAAAATGGAGTTGTATCTCTTTTACTGTTTTCGAGAAAAGATTCGTATTGATTTTGGTTTTGTCATGTGCAAGTTTTTACTTCGCTATGGCACTGATTCTCGCAGAAAATTATCTTATGGAAAATTTCTTCAAAAGATTTTTGAGTTTTACAAAGTACCAATTCTAGGTGTTTGTCCCAAAGAAGCATCTTCTTATGCCTTTACCAAAGGATATTTTGAAAGGAAAAATCTTGTCTTTAAGGATAATCTATGGGCTTATAAGGGGGCATCATCTAGTGAACCTAGGTCTAAGGCTGCACATGATCCACTACACACTCCTTCATCTGTTGCACTCACTTCCATTCATCCCAGGAAGTCTGCCACTAAGGCATCTTCCTCCTCCAATGATGAAGTGATTGAGCTCCTTCGTGAACTCAAACAGCATGTTCTTCTTTTGGAACATGGTCTAATGCTCACCATGTCCTCTGAGCAACAAATAGCCTACCTAGACAAAAAGAACCTTCTTTTTCCCCCACCTGTGGTTGAGGAAGTTTCCCATGGCAAAGAGCCACGCCCCACTGATCCAAGTTCATCAATTCCATACCCGAGCTCATCAACTCCAGTGACTCCTCATGACCCTTCCACATCAGATAAAGGCAAGGCACCTGTTGAAGAAGCTGCTGCAGATGATGAAGAAACTGAAGAGGAGGACCTCTCTCAATATCAGCTTTCTCGAAGGACACCTGGATCCACCTAGTTCACCATTTAGGATCACATAGGGTCATTTGCATCTTGTTTGACTATTTCATGTGTTTCTAGTGTTTGTGGTGTTCAACAATGAATATGTAGATGTAATGCTTTTGTTTATGTTGTGTTCGTTTCGTACCTTTTAATGGATGATTATGGTTGTAATGGTTATGGATATTTGGATGGATGTTTAAGTATTTTAAATGATGAATGTGTGGATGTGATGAATGTTTTTGTTATTGGTTCTCTGTGATATATGTGATTGATTGGCCTTTTGTGATGACAAAAAGGGGGAGAGGACTGGATTGTTGGATTGATTGATGATTTAATTGAATTGGCTTGATGGATTGATGGATTGAATTGGTAAAATGTTGGATGTTGGCTGCTTAATTGTTATGTTTTTGGATAATTGATTAATTCGGTAGGATAGCCAAGTGAGGGGGAGTTTTTCAAATTTTCGCTCTATGATCCACTAAGTAAGGGGGAGTTTTTGTCAATTGAGAAAGGGGGAGCTTATATTGCAATCATCAAATCTCATTTCAAACCATTGTTTTGTCATCATCAAAAAGGGGGAGAATGTTATTCTTGGTTTTGATGATCACAAAGTACTTTGAAATGTTTATCTAACTCTCTTCAAATATAAGTATTTTTTGCCTATCAAAGAATCAGGTACGAATATGACAAGAAATGAAAATCAACCAAAAGAAGAAGGAAAAACAGGACACTCATGTCGGACGTCCGAAGGAATCTGTCGGACGTCCGAAAGGATAAAGAACATCAAGAAGAAAATTCTGTCGGACGCTCGTGAGGAAGCATCGGACGTCCGGATGGATCGGACGTACTCCTCGGACGCACATCGATCGTGTCAGACGTCCTAAAAATTCGACAAAGTGTTGATGACTCTCTGCCAAGATTCTGTCGGACGCTCATAAGGAAGCATCGGACGTCCGGATAGATCGGACGCACTCCTCGGACGCACATCGATCGTGTCGGACGTCCTAAAAATTCTACAAAGTGTTGATGACTCTCTGCCAACGTTCGAATGCAGAAGCTGTCGGACGATAAAATTCCATTGGACGTCCGAACAACAACTTGACTGATTTTCGGATGATGGGATTGGACGATGACTAAGATGTCGGACGTCCGACAGCCCCAACGGCTAGCTGACTCTTCATCTGCCTTCTATCCGTTGGAAGCATTAATGAAGCCCATTTTTGGTTCCCTTTAAATACAAACGATTCTGAATCAGAGAGGAACTTTTGCACACTTTGTTTACAAGATCTCAAGAGATATTTTAGCTAGAAAATAGTCTCCAAAGCTAGATTTGTTCTCCAAGTGGTGTGAATTTCTTGTGAGCATTTCTCTTGTGGTTGAAAGTTTCATTAGTGTAGCTTTGTTGAGGATTATCTGAGTGATTGTAAAACTTCTTAGCTTGACTAAGTGAGCCTTAGGGCAAGGAGGAAGTGCTCCCTCCATTGTACATCTAGTTGATCATCTTTCATCAAAGAGAAGTTGCTCAACCTAGTGATTGGTCTTCAAGTTTGAGGAAAGCTTGGTAGACAATCGGTTTGATATTCTATCTTATTCTTTTTTGTTTAATAAAATTCTCATTGCTTATCTATACTTGTTTTTCTAATCAACATTGCTCTATTCTTCTAATCTACTTGGTTGATCATTACTAGAAAAGAAGGTAAATTTTTATTAAATAAAAAGTGCATAAATTTGATTAAGATTTAAATCAACCTAATTCACCCCCCTCTTAGGTTATCTTTGGGCCTTACAATTGGTATCAGAGTTTGGTCTCCTAGAGATTAAGCTCAAGCGGCTTGGAATAAAGATGACAACCAGTCATGCTATGTTTGTTGAGGGGCAATCTGTTACTAGGCCTCCCATGTTTAGTGGCTCCAATTATGTTAGCTGGAAAGAAAGGATGATTATCTTTATGCAATCTATTGATATTGAGCTATGATTTATTGTGAGTGAAGGACCGCATGAAGCTAACTTTCTTGATGCAGATACAGGTTTGCTTCGGCCAAAAACGAGAGCTGAAATGAATGCTCAAGATAGGACTAATCTCACACTGAATGCCAAAGCCATGAATGTTCTTTATAGTGCCTTAGATTCAAATGAATCAATTAGAGTAAAAGGCTGTAAATCGGCCAAAGAAATGCGGGATAAGCTAAGAGAAATCCATGAGGGTGGTGACAATGTGAGAGAACATAAAAAGGCTATCTTGGTCACAAAGTATGAATCATTTAAAATTGAACCTCTTGAGGATATTGACAAAATGTATTGCAGGTTCAATGACTTGATCAAAGATCTCGAGGTGTTGGGCAAAGAGTACACCTTGGGAGAGAAGAACAGGAAAATTCTCAATGCATTGGGCAAAGAATGGGAAAATAAAGTGACTGCAATAGAGGAGGCTAAGGATCTAAATTCTGTGCCTATTGAATCTCTCATTAACTCACTAACCTCTTATGAGTTGAAGTTGAAATCTAAAGTGCAGGAGGAAGAGGATGCTAGAGCAAAGAGAAACATTGCTCTAAAGACTACTCAAGGTGAAGATGATCCAGCTCACTTGGATGATGAAGACTCGGATGGTGATGATAATGATCTTGCTCTCATCACAAGGGGCTTCAAGAGAATCTTGAATAAAAGGAAGTTTAGAAGGGGAGGACCTAGCAATCAATTCCAAAATTATTCATCAAATGCAAGGAACAAAGGAAAACAAGAATTCAACAAGAAGCAAGTGGACAAATGCTATGAATGTCGACAGCCTGGACACTATGCAAACGAATGCCCCATGAAGAAAATGAAAGATGGGAAAGCTGATCGAAAGCCAAGATTCAACAACTTCCAGATTACTTGGAATGAATGCAACTCCAAAGGGGAAGTTGAAGAAGAGGAAGAATCAGCTCAAATGGCCTTCATGGCTATTGGAGATAATGAGGTAACTTCCATACACTCTCAATCTGAAAGTGATGATGAAGAAGATGATGATCTTGAATCATTTGTTGAAAAACTGCATAATGCTTTGAAGGAATCTTATGATAAAAACAAGCAGCTAAAACAGAAAATTACTTTTCTCATTCACGAAAATGCAAGTCTTCTTCAACAAAATAAACAACTAAAGACTGATAATGAATGTCTTGTAAGAGCCGGATTTGATGTTCAAAATGAGCTTGATAGAAAGACAAGTATTTGTGAAATGCCGAAGGAAAGACATGGTGATTTGAAGAAAAGAATGGACAACTTGGATGAGACTTTGAAAGCAAGAAAGCAAGATTTTCTCAAAAAGAACATGTCATCTACCTTTCTTACTGCTCATCAAAGAACATTAGCACACAACAAAAATGCACATGGTTTCACAACATATAGAAGAAGTGGTTTGAGATATGTCAAACCATTACATGTTAAGGACTCTTCCATTATGTGTGGTTTTTGTTGTCAAAAAGGGCACTTGAAAGGAGATTGCTATGTGAAAAGAAATCTGAACAAAGGGATGAGATGCATGTGGTTGGTTAGACACAATGCTAACTATTGTGGACCCAAAAATTAAAAAGGGTACCAAACACTTTTTCTTTTCAGGAAAAAGGCTCAAACAAGTCCAAATGGTTTATTGATAGTGGCTGCTCAAGGCATATGACCGGTGATCCCTCCTTGTTCATAAAGCTAAAATCAAAATCAAGTGGAAAGGTGACATTTGGTGATGATGTGAAAGCTAAGACAATTGGAATAGGTGATGTTGGTAAGGATGGTGAAACTTTTGTTCATAATGTGCTCTTAGTTGATAACTTAGGTTATAACTTGCTTAGTGTTAGTCAATTGTGTGATAAAGACTTGAATGTGTTGTTTAAAAAGCATGAATGCATTGTGCTTGATTCCAAATATAATGTTGTGTTCAAAGGTAAGAGGTTTAACGACATATATATTGTGGTTCTTGATAAAATTGATTCATCTAGTTTCAAATGTCTTAAAGCTTCAAATGAAGATCCTTGGTTGTGGCATAGGAGACTTTGTCATTTTAAAATGGATTTACTAAAGGAAATTTCGAAAAAAGAGCTGGTTAGAGGCTTGCCAAAAATCTGTTTTGAAAAGGATAAAATTTGTGATGCATGTCAATTTGGAAAGCAAACAAAAGTTTCTTTTAAACCAAAGAAGTGTGTATCAACTTCTAAACCTTTAGAACTCTTGCATCTTGACTTATTTGGTCCTACTCAAATCACTAGCTTGGGAGGTAAGAAATACTGCTTTGTGATTGTGGATGATTGTAGACACCAAATTTTTTAGCATAATTTACTATTCATTTCTTAGTTTTTATTTGTCGTGTTAAGTTTTATTCACTTTTTAGTTTTTTAGTTTTAGTTTTTATTTTTAAGTTTCTAATATAAAATTTAGAAAAAAGAAGAAAATTGTTCACAAAATATGTTTATTTCTTTTAAATTCAATCTTTTAGCATTTTATTTATTTTTGTTAAGTTACTTTGAAAAAAGAGAAAAAAGAGAAGAAAAATGATGAAAAAAGGGAAAATGGAAAAAAAAGGAAAGGATCAGGAGGACGGATGAAAACTGGGGGGTTTGAGTGAGAGAGGGCAGACAGGAAAAAGAAAAATCTGGAGAGGGCTAGAGGGAACTTCGGCTGGGCAGTAGGAATCTGAAAGAGGAAAAGAAAAAGGATTAGCGGCGAGGGCTCTGGGCAGAAAAGAAAAAGAAACGAGAGAAAGGTTTAGTAGCGGCTGAAGCCGAGAGCAAGAGGGAAGATTGAAGGCTTCGGCTGGAAATGGAAATAAAGGCGAAAGGCTTTGGCAAGAAATCAGGGCCAGGCTGCGACGAGAAACAGAAAAGCTGAGAAAAGGAGAGCTTGGGAAGGAAAGCTCTAGAACCAGCCGAGAGAGGAGACTCAGGAGAGGTTCGGTCTTGATGTCATGGCCGTACAGTGGTCCGGTCCTTTGTTCTCAACAGGTAAAACCAGTTTCTCCTGTTCTTTATATCCAAATCTCCTCTGTTTGGTTGTCCAGAGTTACAGCCATGTCGGAGGGGGCATTTTCTTTCTGGGTTGCTTGAGCTTTTGGATTGCTTGAAATTCGTTTGTTGTTTTGACTGATTTTCCATGTACATGTCTAGCGCAAGATTCTTTCTTTCGCTCCTAGCTGTGTTTTCATCTTCTTGAAATGGTCTGAGTTGGGAAATCTTTGACAAATGCAAAACATGGAATGAGTCATTAACGGTAGAGTGTATGTTTTGTGGCTTTTGGTTTGAAAGTTTGCTGCTTTGTTGAACGTTGCTGCTACGCTATGTTGATTTGTTTTCTGGGTTAATTGTTCTCTGCTGCCGTCCTATTTTTCTTCCCAATGTTCCCGCAAGTCATTAGTCTAAGACCCCCATACCAGCGGATGTTGGTTTCATGTATTTGAGTGTTTAGATTATATATGCATTTGAACTTGAATCTCGACGAAAGGAAAAGGCAACAGTCATAAGCTATGTTTGAGTGAGCAGAAATGGCTTTCACGAATCCGAAAAATGCAGCTTTTGCTTTGTAGTTCGTTGCTGGGTTTCATTGCTTGATGGGTTATTGAACCTTGCGTTTGAAGGAGGGAATTGGATGAGTGAGTTTGTGTGATTGTTGGTCCAAAGGCGCATAGATCAGGCTCGAGTGTTTGCTGGAAATCAAATTCCTGTAATGGCAAAAATTGCAGAAGGTTATTTCGGTGCTTTGCATGATCTTTTGTCCGAATTTTCTGATGTTTAAACGTAAAGATTGCGTGGTGAAATTGAGATGAATGCTTAGTGATCGTGTTGTATTAGTTGCTTGAGATATCAAAATGTTGGTTGCTTGAGGTAGTGAAATAGAAAGGAAGCTACGGTAAATTGCAGTAGAAAGAAACCAGCAAAGTTGCAGAAGGTTTCCTCGTAAGCTTGCATGAAATAATTTCTGAAAATTACACTTTGGCCCCCAAGTCTCTCTTTGTTCCACCATGACCCAACCAATTGAATAATTTCATCAATTTGATCCTTCGCAGCTTTGATTTTTGCAACTTCATTGTTTGTTTGTTTCAATTAATTACTATGCTTTGTTTCAATTGCACTTAAGTCATGACTTTAGGGGCTTTATGACCAAGTGAGCTTGTGTTTGCCTATTTTCTTTAATTTTTCCAAATAAATTGGTACCTTGACCATTTCTTTTATTTTGGAGGATAAATAAGTGATTTCACTCCATTTAAGGCATCAACTCGAGGGAGGTATACCTTCTTTTATCCCTTTTTTGTCTCTCCTATGTGACCCAATGTGCTAAGTGAGAATTGCATGTCTACTTGCTTCCCTTGCCTTTCCTTAATTCCTTTCATTTATTTCATTTTACTTTTGCTTTTGTTAAGTTATTCTTTATGGGGTATGTGTACACCTCTTGGCTTGTAATAGATAGGGCTTGGAGAGCATTTTTGTCCATTTTACCCCTTCCCCTTTTGTTTTAGTTAGCAAATGTAATAGGTTCATTGGATTGATGACTTGCTTTTGTTGCTACGTGTTAATTTGCTTTATTAGGCTCTTGCATCTAGTCGAGCATGCTAAGTGTTATGTGCTATGTGTTTATATGTGATTGGCATGTCTACTTGTTTTCTATAGTCATAGATGAATATAATGGATGAATGCACGTCACCACACTAGTCCAACGCTAGTTGTGGCTCATTGCCCCGTTTTCCACTAGTCCAACGCTAGTAGGAGTTCATAGATATGGGCTAGTCCAACGCTAGACCCTTAGGGATTTCCCTCACTAGTTCATACTTGCATGTTTCACCACATTTCATGCATTTTTCTTAGTTTTCTAGCATTTGGCATGCCCCTCCAACCCTTTCCCTTTCATTCTAGGCTTTTTGCATCATCATGCTAGTTATAGGGTACATTTGCTTGAGAGTCCCCTTTCGATAAGGGAAACGAGCGAGTGTGGCTACCAAATAACCTTAGCACGCTAGTTCTCCCTTCTAATCAAAAGGAAAATTAAAGTCGTGAAATTAGGAGTCATTCTCGTACCCGACTTGATGCATACCTCTAGGTTCATGCATTTTCATTCTTATCATATCACTTCCTCACTCTTTCATCCACATTTTCTCACTACTTATATTTTTCGCAATCCACATGCCATGTTCACACACTTTCCCTATCACTTATTTATTTTCTACCTCACAAATTGCACCCAATTGCACTTATATGTATCTACTATCATATTTTCATCCATTTGCACACAAACACCTTTATTTTCCCAATTTGCACACATGCACGTTTTCATACATTTTCACACTTGCACTCATATTTGAGTCTTCATTTGCATCATTTGCGACCTCTATGAGGACTTTCCTTATTGGCCACCACAACTCATGTGGTTGGGACCAAAAAGTCTCGTAAGAGACATTTTAGATTTAGGATTGCATTTCTTTTTCATATCCATTAGTCATATCCAACATGCAACGTATATTTTGGGTAGAAGAATTAGGAAACGTGGGGCTAAGTCACGCAACTAGCTTTGGCTAGGGTAAGGGAGTGCCTTAGGCTTTGCCTTTGCCTTCTCCCTTATCAAATGTGACCCCCGATCCCTTTCTTTGGTTACGCAGACCTAAAAGTTCTTTAAAAGGGTTTGTTTACTTTTTCGTTCAAAAATACTAAAATCATTTTTGGGTGACTTGGTACACCCTAACTCTATACCAAGTGGCGACTCCATTCAAAAACCCTTTTTGAACTTTGTTTGGCCAAATCGTCGCATTTTCAAGTCCCACGGCCTTTTATTTTCATTTTCACACACGTTCACATACATATTCCACACACAACTCTCACACATCAAAAAGTGGGGCGCGACAGTTGGCGACTCCACTGGGGACTTCCTAAGTGGGTCCAAGCATTTGATTTGGCTATTCTTTTCCTTTTTCTACTCTTTGTATGTATAGCGTTTGGATATTAGGGTTGCATTTTCCATTTTAGGACTTTTTTGCCTCGCGCGCGTATCAAACTATTCCCTCACTCACGTATGTATGATTGGTTGTTTGGATGTATGTTGTACTTGTTTTATCTCGTGCTTTGCATTGCATTTGGGGGGGGTGTGTGTCACCTTTAGAGCCTCGCGTTGGTTCTCAACCCCTTCCCTCAAAATAGGGAACACTTCATACGTGCACGTTTATTTACTGTTATCCCATTTTATTTTATTTTCGTGGGCTCTTTCCCACACCGCCTTGTAGGACTAGGAATGGTTTCTCTAGGTATGTGGATGGTGTGCTTTGCGCCCATAGCAGTACCTAGGGGATCGCTCGAGCCACCGACCGAGGGTCTTGGGATTGATGACCCATTCCCTTAGGTCTGAAGGCTTGGGGACCTTTTTAAACCTTATCGAGTCTAGTCGCATTAGTGAACCCCAGCCTCATGCATCCATGTTAGAGTTTTCCTAGGTTAGAGTCAGCCTCACCCTTTTAAGCACATTAGGCACGAGGGAAGGGGTTCCACCCCTTTTACTTGCTTTTATTGTATCTTCTTTTCTTAATTGCTCCCAATATGTTATGTGTACTATCAATTGCACTAACCATTTTTTGTTTTCTTGGCTCGCATTCATGTGCCTTAGCAATAAGAGGCCTCTTTGGCACTCTTTTGGTGACTTACCCACTAGATAACTCACATGTTTAAATTTCAGTCATTACACTTAATTTTCAACAAGTACATTTCATTTTTAGACCTTTTCCCCCCGATGCATTATTTATGTCCCTTAGGTCATATTTGTCACATATTTACATCGCTTTAATAAAATGGCATCATGCATAAACCCTAGAAAGGGAATGCCATTTAGGGGATCCTGTGCTAGGAATAAGCCACCTCATGTCTCGGATACTTAATCCAAGGAGACTTGCACGTTTACATTTTGTACCATCCAAAGGGGTAGTGCACAAGGTAAGGTAGGATCCGATCCTTTCCATGACCCTGGGGCGATCTTTGGTACATTAGAATATGAGCGTCTAATAATCACTTTTTGGCCACTTTATCAAAATTGGTAAAAATCCCTTGCAAAAAGGACATTATTTTGAAGAAATTCACAAATAATTCCTCGCTATTGAGACGATAAATAAATTGAGGCCAAATTGGATTTTAGAAGGCTCATAGACTAATGCATCGCAATAAATTTTTGAAACTACCAGTGGGTAGATTGATTTTCAAATAAGCTGCCAATTCCATTCAATCCATTGGACCATTTTATTCCTTAATTTCATCCAGTCCATTTTATCCATTTGTTCAATTTTAAGGCGATTTAATCGATTTTGAATTCATTTGACTAGTTTACCCATTGTAGGGCAATCTAGTCGATTTTGAATAGATCACTAATTTCATTTAATTCATTTGATTAGTTTACCCATTCTTAGGTCAATTCAATCAATTTTGAATAAGTTGTCCGATCCATTTGACCAGTTTACCCTTTTTAGGGTGATCTAGTCAATTTTGAATAAATCATCCGATTCATTGGACCAATTTGCCTAGTTTTAGGGCAATTTGGTCGGTTTTGAATAAATCATCATTTCACTCGATCCGTTTGATCAATTGACTTCATTCAATTCATTTGATTAGTTTAATTCATTTTCAGGGTTATCCATTCAATTTTCAATGAATAATCACATTTCATTCAATGAATTTGACCATTTTATTCCTTTTGACACATCATGCGTCGATCAAAATAAGCAATTCATTCGAACTCGGTCCTCATTTTTTAGGATGAATGTTTCTTCTCACTCTAAATTGGCCAAATTTTTCAAATCATTTTTCACTCAATCAATTGATCGGATTCATCAGGTATGGTATAGTGCCTACCCTAGAGGATTGCATTTTCATGCTAGGCCTACCCTTGGCATAAAAAGGGTTCCCCCATAGGACATGCATACCGATTTTTTTATTCTTGCTTACTGACTCTGGGTATTTTTCCTTTTGTTTTTCCCCTCCCCCTGCATTCATAAAAATATTTCAATAAGGAAAATACTTTTCTATATCTGATAACAATTTTGATCTGATAAAGTTTGAAAATTACAAGTATTACTTGATTCTTAGGCAGGCCCTACAATGGAATTCGAAAATTCATCTGAAGGCGTTCGTGCAAAACATCTAAGGGATTTCATTGCCAAAGAAAAAGGGGATATTAAGAGAGAAAATGTGTATACATGTGCAAAGGAATTTTGTAGAATTGCTTTTAAATTTTTCAAACATTGGCAATAATGAAGCTTTTTGTTCAGGCAATTATTTGTTTTGTATAATACTCGTGCACATTTCATTCTTTATTGAGCTCATTAAGAGATTCCATGATGAATTTTAAGAAATAAGACCGAATTGAGAGTTTTTTCAACCTCCAGCCTGAAAATTCGCAAGTGTATGCTTTCTAAAATCCTTGTGTACACTAGATTGGTGATCCGAGCTACACAATAAGAGTGCTCAAAATTAAAAGAGGTCACTCAAAAGGCCCATGAGATACCTTTTCTCCTTCACTTAACCCTAAAATAAAATCAGTCACATTGATTGATAAATTGCAAATTAGGGCAACTTTTGCTTGAAAATGTCCGCGGTGACTAATCCGATTCAATCACATCTAAGTGAAAGCAAAAATGTACATTATTCTTGTTTGTTTTGAAAATTTGGAATGATACTTCGAGCTTTCTTTTCTCTACCTATACACATTTTATCATTTGCTCTCCCATTTGAGCCTTTGAAAGAATAATTTCGTTTCAAATAAGTGCTTTAATGATCACTACCTTACATTGGGAAGATTTTCAAAAGGGGAATGGGTTTTCAATAACCATTTCGTTACTTTGGTTGTCATGAGGTGTAAGAATGATGCTTTGGCCGTCGTTTCTACAACCTAAACACTGATCATCCCTTGCATCCTCTTTTGAGCTAAAATTTGTTGTTCTTTTCAAAGCACTTACGATCGTACCCCGCATTGGGGAGGGAGATTGGAGAATTTTCCAAAAAGGAGAAAAGCAAAAATGCCAAAATTAAAAGAAAAGAGGGAATCACAAATTGGAGAAATTTGAATCTATCTGGGCTTTAATTTTGGGAAAAGGGAAAAAGGAAGGGTTTTGTCTGACGAACCACTTATGGAGAGTCTTCCTCAGTCAATTAATTCAGATACATGCAAGAAATTTCGCATTAATGAAAGTTTCCTTTTAGAGTTATTGTAAGGAGCGGAATAAAAGTCAGGCCCTCTTCTTTTCCAATCAAACATTCTATCCCTAGTTATCCCTTTTGAGCCTTCAGAATAAAATACTTTATTTGGCAACCCCTGAGAATCGCAAACCCCACACTGGGGCAAGTTTGAGTTGAAAAGTAAAATTTCAAGAAGTGAAAAAGTGAAAGGCAACAAAATCAAAAACAAAAGAAGAAAAGAGGACCTCAGTTCAAAAATAACTGGGGCAAATTTTGTGAAAGTTCAAAAGAACGGCAAAAGGCCGAAAAATCAAAAGAAGAAAGAAAATGAAAGAAAAGCCTCAGTTGAGCATAAATTGGGGCAGATTCTGATTTAACCCTAAAATAGGGTTGACGCAACAATGCGATTTCAGATTCTTCAAACCACTCTTGAAATTTGCCTTCAAGCCTTAACTTTTCTAAGCACCCCACCTGACCCCATTACAAAAGCCGAAAGTCCTGACTTCTATTCTTTGCAATGGCCCTGTCAAGGAAATTTCTGATGCCGAAAAATTTCATCTGTATTTCTGAATTGCTTGAGTATGGGGTTGACGCTACTCACCATGAGAAAACCCACCAGGTCGAGGAAAAGAAAAGGAAAGCGAAAAAACAAGGCAAGGAAAGAAAATGCAAAATCGACTCTGAAACCCCTGGTGAATGATGAGAAAAATGCAAACAAAGTCTGAGATCTTTTGAGTTCAAAATAGGGGCAATTTTGGAAAAATGCGATCTTCGGTGCAATGTCCTTGAAAGTTTTATTCTTTAGCTATCGTTTTCAAGCCACATTACAAGCTCACAAAGTCCATCGTTGACTTATTCCTTCATGACAACCCAAAGTGAGGATTGAGCTTATAAGAAATCCATCAATCATTTGTGATCATAAGGTTATGACCCGTTTTCACATGTTTAGTTATCGTTTCTACCCATATTGTTGCAAGCCCATGAAGCTTATATGTCGACTAAATTTTCTTAAGAAATAGGGGTGACATACTATTTGCTTTCACTAAGATGTGGTATTGAAGGGATTACATACCATTTGGGCACAACAATAAGACAAATCTTGACCTCCCATTTCCAAATCAGACATAACACCCATTACCCAAAGCATCGATGCTAAAGTGAGGAAGAAATCTTTTGTAATTTGGCATTGTTTTGAGAAATTCATCATGAAATTTTCTGTGTGATTTTAAGCAAGACGTTTAGATTTCTTCACATTATATAGGAAACACAGTTTCTTACTTTGTTCAAATAAATGGGGAACCATCTGAACAAATTTTTTGCAATCAAATGGGCCCATACTGGGGCAAAATTCTTATTTGCAAGATTTCGTAAAATAAGCCCACACTGGGGCAAATTTTTTTTATAGCTCGTTTGAGGATTTCGTCAAAGAGTCAGGCAAGACTTTCAAATCAATCACGCTGCCCTTTTCATGAAAATTTGAGTGCATGTAAGCCCCCTGTGCAGGTATTCATAGTTGAAATCGACGAAAGAGCATCCGATGATGTGGAAGGCCGATGCCGAAGAAAGAGAAGAAAGAAAGGAAAAGGGCCCTACACTGGGGGCAAATTATTTTTGAAAAAGATTCTCTCGAAAAATCAGAAAAAATTCAAAAGTCAAAAATCAAAAGTCAAGTTCAAATTCTTGTTTCTTGGAAAATCAAACTTAATTGCTTGTTTCTTGACAAATCAAATTCAATTTCTTGACCAATTGGATGGCAGGACTGGGTCTTACCCCACTGACCATTCACAAGGATCACGTTGGGCCTGGTTTTCGTGCCGCCAACTTCACAAGGATCACGTTGGGCCTGGTTTTCGTGCCACCAACTTCACAAAAGTCACGTTGGGCCTGGATTTTGTGCGCCACCAACTTCACAAAAGTCACGTTGGGATTGTTTTTCATTTCCACCACCGTTATCATCGAGTCTATCTCACTAACGTGTGCGTTTTCATTCCACCACCGTTACCACCGTTAGCATCGAGTCTATCTCACTAACGTGTGCGTTTTCATTCCACCACCGTTAGCATCGAGTCTATCTCACTAACGCGTTAGTGAGCGTTTTCATTCCACCACCGTTAGCATCGAGTCTATCTCACTAACGTGTGCGTTTTCATTCCACCACCGTTAGGATCGAGTCTATCTCACTAACGTGTGCGTTTTCATTCCACCACCGTTAGCATCGAGTCTATCTCACTAACGTGTGCGTTTTCATTCCTACCACCGTTAGCATCGAGTCACTCGAGTCTATCTCACTAACGTGTGCGTTTTCATTCCACCACCGTTAGCATCGAGTCTATCTCACTAACGTGTGCGTTTTCATTCCACCACCGTTAGCATCGAGTCTATCTCACTAACGTGTGCGTTTTTGTTCAACCACCGTTAGCATCGAGTTTGTCTC
>NW_020861628.1:0-9214 GCF_003713205.1 Coffea eugenioides
CCATTTTCCCCTAAGGCGAACCAGAGGGGTCAACGGGCCGCCTGCCCAGCTCTCGCCGGGACTCAGTCGATCACTACAGTCCTCAAACAAATACAAGATAAAATCTCCAATATAAATCAAATATTCCAACATTTACATATCAAAAGCGAAGCGTCCACGCTTCCGCAGCGCCACTCTGATCCTTGATCACAATTATGATACATGAGGAAGTCCAAAACTTGACTATTACACATCCAATCAATTCTAAACGTTCAATACAATCCCAATATGAATGATTACACAAAAGGAAATCCAAGTTCAATCCATACATGAAATAATCCATGAATAAACGCTACAAGCCCTTCCTTCGCCTTGAGCCCTGTGGAGGGGAATAAAACATTTTTGGGGTGAGCTAGAAGCTCAGCGAGTAATCAGTAAAATCAGTTATCAAATCAATTTCACAATCGTTCATTTCAATGATGTCATAGATCAATGATGGAGTATCAATAATTCAAGAAACATTTACAATGGAAAGCGATAGTAACATTCATGAAAGGATACGTTCGTTCTCCTGACATTTCATTTCATTCTTTTCATTTCATTCGTGCATTCATTCACCCCGTCCCTGGCTTTTGGCCAGGCTCCACCAACCTACAAGGTAATACTCGAGTATACCGAAACGTTCACCCAAGTTCCTAGTCGCCCGACCGAGTCCGCTTCTGGCTCGAGACGACCGGTAACAAGGGGCAATGGCCAGTTCAGCCCAAAAGGCTTACATTCATGCGCAAGTAGGATTTAATCATTAGCTCATTGAAAATTTCAATATTTATTTAGGTTCGAGTGCGATAAGTAACACTCGCCTAGAAAACTCCGTTTAAACAATCCATTGAAACAAAATCAATATAACAAGACACTAATATGCAAGCAGCATAGATATGTAAGAACAGTTCCAAAAGTTAACTTTGAAAAACAGTTCAAAAGTAGATAATGCAGGAAAGCGGTTCAAAAGTAAATTTGGAAACAGTTTGAGGTCACTCACCTCCATGACTCAGAAATCATCCATCAAATATCATTGCCTTGCTCAAATCCAAGCCTTAGATCACAAACGCAAAGCAACCAAGTCCTTTAAAAGTTCGGACAGCACTTCCCCTGAATTTCCTTACTTTTCCCAGCCATCACGGCTTCATTATATCCTCAGCCAGTCCCAAAGGTACACACACAACAACAAGTTCATCCAATAGCCATTCAGCAAGCTCCAAGTAGTACAAAGACAAGTCCAGCTAGGGAAGAGTCCGGAAATGAAGGTTTAGCTCAAACCAGAAAAACAGTTTTGGACGTCACTTTACGGTAATGGCACAACTTGCACTACGATTATCGGATTAGGGTGTAAGGCCCACCATTTCGAAGCTAAGAACCAGGGATACAACAATGTAGAAGGTCACTCAGTCCAAATCCCAGCACAACTAAGTCAAAAATGCAGAATACCAAACCAGAACCGTAATTGCAGGTTCCCAAATCGCACTATGCTGTAATTCGTCTATCTCAGTCTATACAGGTCCAAATGCCGAAATTCCAAAGGAATATGATAGCTAAGACATCCAGCTACATTTCATCAGAAAACACCAACATCCAAATCCAAAGCAATTCCAGTCAAAACAGACAATTACAATCGCAGTTCGCACATTCTGATCACCCAGAACAGCAACAGTAAAAAAGACATAACTCACTCTACACTACTCCAAATGCCCTGAAATTTTTTAGGCACTTCAAACTCATCAATACCTACAACTTTCATGTTTTGACCAAAGGCCAATTCGGCCTCTATATATGACCTAAAATTTCGGACAGAATGAAGAACCAAGAACCCTAATTTTCCAGAATTCTTTCCAAATCCAAAATTGATTGCAATTGCCAATCATTTACATCCACTAGAGTCATAACCCCTTATTACCAACCATCATAAACAACCACAATATCAAGATCACATTAAACCAGAAAATTCCTCAAAAAAATAAAAACTTCACCATATCATCCATAAGCAAGCAATAAACCACAATTTCCAACTCTATAGCCACCATTAGGCATAAATTCAACATCATTAGATATAGGAGGGTGTTCATATACCACTTACCAAGTAATCAAGAGAGAGGAAGATGTTGGACACCTTAAGTCTTCAAACAAACTTCACTAAACTACTTACTAGCACCCAAGGGAGGAATTTTATGGAGTAGAATCTAAGTTATGTGGTTGGTTTTGGAAGATTGAGTGAAATGGAAACTAGAAAGTTGAAGAATTTCTTTCTTCTTTGCTCAAGGAAGAATCGGGCATCAAGGGGTGAAAAATGGTAAGTTTTTTGTGAATTTTGAAGATATTTAATCCATAAGTCAAAAGGTCAAAACCATGAATAGTAAATCATAAAGTCCGCCCAATAGAAAAATGACACATGGCATCTCATTAAATGCAATTCAATCCTTTCTTTTCTCTCTCACATCAATCACCTCACACTCCTTTACTTATCCATTAACACCCGATAAATTTTACACAGTATCCGAAACGTAACCGTATTGGCCGAATTCCTTCCGAATTTTCACACTAGCGGGTCCCACGTCCGATATACGCTCTTTATTTCTCAAAAACTCTCCAATACTAGAAAAATCATTTGAAAATGATATTTGCTCATAAACTTTATCTGGGGAATTTTTTCTAATCAAGAAAATGTAGAAAAGCGGGCGTTAAACAAATAAACCCTAGAAAAGTAGAAAATTTCCGGGTTCTCAAACTCATTTTTTTCGGGGCGTCACAATCTCCCCTCCTTAAAAGAATGTCTTCCTCGACATTTCAGCTACGTATACCTCTGTACAATCAGTCAAGACATAGCACACGAATAAAACTCCCAGCTCTCGAGAGTGCAATCAGATCCCACGGATCAATGCAGATAAGGCTTTCGGGCTCAAACCATCCCACAAACAGAACTTTCTGAAGCCGTAGATACATCGTACATGAACCTGAAGCCTAAACTCTGATACCAACTGTGACGACCCCATTTTCCCCTAAGGCGAACCAGAGGGGTCAACGGGCCGTCTGCCCAGCTCTCGCCGGGACTCAGTCGATCACTACAGTCCTCAAACAAATACAAGATAAAATCTCCAATATAAATCAAATGTTCCAACATTTACATATCAAAAGCGAAGCGTCCACGCTTCCGCAGCGCCACTCTGATCCTTGATCACAATTATGATACATGAGGAAGTCCAAAACTTGACTATTACACATCCAATCAATTCTAAACGTTCAATACAATCCCAATATGAATGATTACACAAAAGGAAATCCAAGTTCAATCCATACATGAAATAATCCATGAATAAACGCTACAAGCCCTTCCTTCGCCTTGAGCCCTGTGGAGGGGAATAAAACATTTTTGGGGTGAGCTAGAAGCTCAGCGAGTAACCAGTAAAATCAGTTATCAAATCAATTTCACAATCGTTCATTTCAATGATGTCATAGATCAATGATGTCATAAATCAATGGTGGAGTATCAATAATTCAAGAAACATTTACAATGGAAAGCGATAGTAACATTCATGAAAGGATACGTTCGTTCTCCTGACATTTCATTTCATTCTTTTCATTTCATTCGTGCATTCATTCACCCCGTCCCTGGCTTTTGGCCAGGCTCCACCAACCTACAAGGTAATACTCGAGTATACCGAAACGTTCACCCAAGTTCCTAGTCGCCCGACCGAGTCCGCTTCTGGCTCGAGACGACCGGTAACAAGGGGCAATGGCCAGTTCAGCCCAGAAGGCTTACATTCATGCGCAAGTAGCATTTAATCATTACTCATTGAAAATTTCATATTTATTTAGGTCGAGTGCGATAAAGTACACACTCGCCTAGAAAACTCATTTTAACAATCATTGAAAGCAAAATCAATAATAACAAGACACTAATATGCAAGCACGCATGATATGTAAGAAAACAGTTCCAAAAGTAACTTTGAAAACAGTTCAAAAGTAGATAATGCAGGAAAGCGGTTCAAAAGTAAATTTGGAAACAGTTTGAGGTCACTCACCTCCATGACTCAGAAATCATCCATCAAATATCATTGCCTTGCTCAAATCCAAGCCTTAGATCACAAACGCAAAGCAACCAAGTCCTTTAAAAGTTCGGACAGCACTTCCCCTGAATTTCCTTACTTTTCCCAGCCATCACGGCTTCATTATATCCTCAGCCAGTCCCAAAGGTACACACACAACAACAAGTTCATCCAATAGCCATTCAGCAAGCTCCAAGTAGTACAAAGACAAGTCCAGCTAGGGAAGAGTCCGGAAATGAAGGTTTAGCTCAAACCAGAAAAACAGTTTTGGACGTCACTTTGCGGTAATGGCACAACTTGCACTACGATTATCGGATTAGGGTGTAAGACCCACCATTTCGAAGCTAAGAACCAGGGATACAACAATGTAGAAGGTCACTCTGTCCAAATCCCAGCACAACTAAGTCAAAAATGCAGAATACCAAACCAGAACCGTAATTGCAGGCTCCCAAATTGCACTATGCTGTAATTCGTCTATCTCAGTCTATACAGGTCCAAATGCCGAAATTCCAAAGGCATATGATAGATAAGACATCCATCTACATTTCATCAGAAAACACCAACATCCAAATCCAAAGCAATTCCAGTCAAAACAGACAATTACAATCGCAGTTCGCACATTCTGATCACCCAGAACAGCAACAGTAAAAACGACATAACTCACTCTACACTACTCCAAATGCCCTGAAATTTTTCAGGCACTTCAAACTCATCAATACCTACAACTTTCATGTTTTGACCAAGGCCAATTCGGCCTCTTATATATGACCTAAAATTTCGGACAGAATGAAGAACCAAGAACCCTAATTTTCCACCAGAATTCCTTCAAATCCAAAATGTTGCAATTGGGCCATCATTTACATCCACTAGAGTCATAACCGCCTTATTACCGGAACCATCAAACCAACCACAATATCAAAGGATACATTAAACCAGAAAATTCCTAAAAAAAATAAAAACTTCACCATATCATCCATAAGCAAGCAATAAACCACAATTTCCAACTCTATAGCCACCATTAGGCATAAATTCAACATCATTAGATATAGGAGGGTGTTCATATACCACTTACCAAGTAATCAAGAGAGAGGAAGATGTTGGACACCTTAAGTCTTCAAACAAACTTCACTAAACTACTTAGTAGCACCCAAGGGAGGAATTTTATGGAGTAGAATCTAAGTTATGTGGTTGGTTTTGGAAGATTGAGTGAAATGGAAACTAGAAAGTTGAAGAATTTCTTTCTTCTTTGCTCAAGGAAGAATCGGCCATCAAGGGGTGAAAAATGGTAGTTTTTTTGTGATTTTGAAGATATTTAATCCATAAGTCAAAAGGTCAAAAACGAATGAATAGTAAATATAAAGTCCAACCCAATAGAAAAATGACACATGCATCTCATTAAATGCAATTCAAGTCCTTCTTTTTCTCTCTCACATCAATCACTCACACTCCTTTAACTTATCCATTACACCCGATAAATTTTACACAGTATTCGAAACGTACGTATTGCCAATTCCTTCCGAATTTCCACACTAGCGGGTCCCACGTCCGATATACGCTCTTTATTTCTCAAAAACTAACCGATACTAGAAAATCATTTAAAAACCATTTTTGCTCATAAACTTTATCTGGAAAATTTTCTAATCAAGAAAATGTAGAAAAGCGGGCGTTAAACAAATAAACCCTAGAAAAGTAGAAAATTTCCGGGTTCTCAAACTCATTTTTTTTCGGGGCGTCACAATCTCCCCTCCTTAAAAGAATGTCGTCCTCGACATTCCTCTTGTACCAATCAAGTCAGGCATCCCGCAAAATCTCTCAAGAGTCAAATCAAAGCCCCACAGTCCGGCATCCTAAACTTCAAGCCTAGGATTACGCTACAGAGATCTGAAACCTAAGCTCTGATACCAATTGTCACGACCCCACCTCCCCCTAAGGCGAACCAGAGGGTTCGGCGGGCCGCCTGCCCGGCTCTCGCCGGGACTCAGTCTATACTACAAACCTCAATTAAAAACAAGATACGATCTCAAATAAAAATCAAATATCCCAAAACTTTACATATCAAAAGCGAAGAGTCCACGCTTCCGCAGCGCCACTACACTGATCTTGATCACATTATGATACATGAGGAATGTCCAAAACTAGACTATTACACATCCAATCAATTCTAAACGATCTAAACGTTCAATACAATCCCAATATGACTGATTACACAAAAGGAAATCCAAGTTCAATCCATACATGAAATAATCCATGAATAAACGCTACAAGCCCTTCCTTCGCCTTGAGCCCTGTGGAGGGGAATAAAACATTTTTGGGGTGAGCTAGAAGCTCAGCGAGTAACCAGTAAAATCAGTTATCAAATCAATTTCACAATCGTTCATTTCAATGATGTCATAGATCAATGATGTCATAAATCAATGATGGAGTATCAATAATTCAAGAAACATTTACAATGGAAAGCGATAGTAACATTCATGAAAGGATACGTTCGTTCTCCTGACATTTCATTTCATTCTTTTCATTTCATTCGTGCATTCATTCACCCCGTCCCTGGCTTTTGGCCAGGCTCCACCAACCTACAAGGTAATACTCGAGTATACCGAAACGTTCACCCAAGTTCCTAGTCGTCCGACCGAGTCCGCTTCTGGCTCGAGACGACCGGTAACAAGGGGCAATGGCCAGTTCAGCCCAGAAGGCTTACATTCATGCGCAAGTAGCATTTAATCATTACTCATTGAAAATTTCATATTTATTTAGGTCGAGTGCGATAAAGTACACACTCGCCTAGAAAACTCATTTTAACAATCATTGAAAGCAAAATCAATAATAACAAGACACTAATATGCAAGCACGCATGATATGTAAGAAAACAGTTCCAAAAGTAACTTTGAAAACAGTTCAAAAGTAGATAATGCAGGAAAGCGGTTCAAAAGTAAATTTGGAAACAGTTTGAGGTCACTCACCTCCATGACTCAGAAATCATCCATCAAATATCATTGCCTTGCTCAAATCCAAGCCTTAGATCACAAACGCAAAGCAACCAAGTCCTTTAAAAGTTCGGACAGCACTTCCCCTGAATTTCCTTACTTTTCCCAGCCATCACGGCTTCATTATATCCTCAGCCAGTCCCAAAGGTACACACACAACAACAAGTTCATCCAATAGCCATTCAGCAAGCTCCAAGTAGTACAAAGACAAGTCCAGCTAGGGAAGAGTCCGGAAATGAAGGTTTAGCTCAAACCAGAAAAACAGTTTTGGACGTCACTTTGCGGTAATGGCACAACTTGCACTACGATTATCGGATTAGGGTGTAAGACCCACCATTTCGAAGCTAAGAACCAGGGATACAACAATGTAGAAGGTCACTCAGTCCAAATCCCAGCACAACTAAGTCAAAAATGCAGAATACCAAACCAGAACCGTAATTGCAGGTTCCCAAATCGCACTATGCTGTAATTCGTCTATCTCAGTCTATACAGGTCCAAATGCCCAAATTCCAAAGGAATATGATAGCTAAGACATCCAGCTACATTTCATCAGAAAACACCAACATCCAAATCCAAAGCAATTCCAGTCAAAACAGACAATTACAATCGCAGTTCGCACATTCTGATCACCCAGAACAGCAACAGTAAAAAAGACATAACTCACTCTACACTACTCCAAATGCCCTGAAATTTTGCAGGCACTTCAAACTCATCAATACCTACAACTTTCATGTTTTGACCAAAGGCCAATTCGGCCTCTATATATGACCTAAAATTTCGGACAGAATGAAGAACCAAGAACCCTAATTTTCCAGAATTCCTTCCAAATCCAAAATTGATTGCAATTGCCAATCATTTACATCCACTAGAGTCATAACCCCTTATTACCAACCATCATAAACAACCACAATATCAAGATCACATTAAACCAGAAAATTCCTCAAAAAAATAAAAACTTCACCATATCATCCATAAGCAAGCAATAAACCACAATTTCCAACTCTATAGCCACCATTAGGCATAAATTCAACATCATTAGATATAGGAGGGTGTTCATATACCACTTACCAAGTAATCAAGAGAGAGGAAGATGTTGGACACCTTAAGTCTTCAAACAAACTTCACTAAACTACTTACTAGCACCCAAGGGAGGAATTTTATGGAGTAGAATCTAAGTTATGTGGTTGGTTTTGGAAGATTGAGTGAAATGGAAACTAGAAAGTTGAAGAATTTCTTTCTTCTTTGCTCAAGGAAGAATCGGCCATCAAGGGGTGAAAAATGGTAAGTTTTTTGTGAATTTTGAAGATATTTAATCCATAAGTCAAAAGGTCAAAACCATGAATAGTAAATCATAAAGTCCACCCAATAGAAAAATGACACATGGCATCTCATTAAATGCAATTCAATCCTTTCTTTTCTCTCTCACATCAATCACCTCACACTCCTTTACTTATCCATTAACACCCGATAAATTTTACACAGTATCCGAAACGTAACCGTATTGGCCGAATTCCTTCCGAATTTTCACACTAGCGGGTCCCACGTCCGATATACGCTCTTTATTTCTCAAAAACTCTCCAATACTAGAAAAATCATTTGAAAATGATATTTGCTCATAAAATTTATCTGGGGAATTTTTTCTAATCAAGAAAATGTAGAAAAGCGGGCGTTAAACAAATAAACCCTAGAAAAGTAGAAAATTTCCGGGTTCTCAAACTCATTTTTTTCGGGGCGTCACAATCTCCCCTCCTTAAAAGAATGTCTTCCTCGACATTCCCTCTTGTACCAATCAAGTCAAGACATCCCGCAAAAATCTCTCAAGAGTCAAATCAAACCCACAGTCCGGCATCCTAAACTTCAAGCCTAGGATACACTACAGAGATCTGAAGCCTAAGCTCTGATACCAACTGTGACGACCCCATTTTCCCCTAAGGCGAACCAGAGGGGTCAACGGGCCGTCTGCCCAGCTCTCGCCGGGACTCAGTCGATCACTACAGTCCTCAAACAAATACAAGATAAAATCTCCAATATAAATCAAATGTTCCAACATTTACATATCAAAAGCGAAGCGTCCACGCTTCCGCAGCGCCACTCTGATCCTTGATCACAATTATGATACATGAGGAAGTCCAAAACTTGACTATTACACATCCA